>NC_056701.1:9592509-9755009 GCF_018831695.1 Puntigrus tetrazona | reverse complement strand
AAATGTAGCTTAAATATTGGGCTATTTATCATTAATTAAAACAAATGTTCTTTATGTGCTCTTTACGTAGACTACAGGACTTTGCTTTTTAGAAATGGGGGAAGTTGAGATCAATTGCTCAGTTATTTCTTACAGTTAAAGGTAACTGACAACAAACGTACCTTATTTTACAGCGAAATAGAAACAGCAGAAGCTGATCCTGTTGTGTTGTATTTTTTTTAGAAAGACATAGAAATGTATTACTTAGTGCATCTTATAAAATATTACACTGATAACAATTAATACCACTACAACAATAAGAATAGCTATTCATCACACAAGCTGATGCCAGTATTTTGTGAGAAGCTCAAGAGGTTTATTTCCAGAGTCAAAATAGTCTCTAAGTTGTCTATTAATAATAACAACTCAACAGAAAAATAACAATGAACTGATTTTACAACTGAAATATTATTACAAAATAATTGTGGTTTAGTATATTCATTCTTTAAAAATACCTTTCATTCTCTCCGTTCCTCAAGAATGCCTACGATTTGTGAGATCTCAGAGGGAGGGAGGGTTTGTGGCGAGGAAATGCTCGGAAACGTCTCTTGGAGAACCACACGGGGACATCAACCCATCAGATTTTAGGGTTTGGTTTAAGGTCAGACGTAAGATTAGGCAATATGTCTTCAAAAACATTGTTATTTTGTGTCTGGTTTTAGGAAAACCACAATTTTTTTTTGAATGTTTTAGCAACAATCCAGGAGCATTTCTTGTTTGCATCTCCGTTGCTTTCTAGGGCTAAGATCTCAGACGTATACTTATAACTATAATTTTTCTCAAAGGTTACACAAGCAAATGTTGAGAGCTGGCGTGACTTTAAAGGGACAGCGTGACACACACGCCGTGGCTTTAATGGGACTTACAGATTCAGGCACTAACTGAGGCGCTCTCCACGGTCCCAGCGTGTCTGTCATCAGTCGCAGCAAGCCGACTCCTGAGCACCTGGCTGCTCGCCTGTGGACGATCCCGGAGGACTCAAACACCAGCTGTAAAGCTCGAGGAGACTGAAGAACAGACGACAGGACGGACAAATGCCTGTCCCAGGCCTCCCATCCCACTCCTCTGAAGCCCCTCCAAAGTCTTTGAAGTGCTTGCAATATGTTACTGTGCTTAGGTAAGGCAGAGAGGTTACGTTATTATTAGTGGTATTTGCTAAGTATCGCTAGTACTACCACTTAAATTCTGGCATAAGGATTTTTCAAGAACATTAACTTCAAACAAGACATATTTTAAAGGAACGGTTCACCCAAAAACGAAAAGCTGAAATTTTGCTCACTCTCAGGTCATCCAAGATGTAGAAATCCATCATATTTGCCTAGAACAGTTTCATACTTTTTCCCCCCAACTTGTAAATGATGCTTGGTCTCCCGATTCAAACGAGGTTGTGTTTTCACTGCAAAGAGAGGTACTAGTAGCTTTATTTAGCTGTAAGCAACAATTTGAAGTAACATTACAATTATGGATTTGTTTATTACAAACACGCAGCTTTCTTAAAACATGGATTTCTTAAATTATTTGTGCATTATTGTGACCTTTCTATTAACTGCTTAGACTCTCGTTCTAATGGCACCCATCCACTGCAAACCATCCATTGATGAGCAAGTGACCTAATGCTAAATTGCCAAAAAAATGCCAATCCAATTTCATCTGCATCTTGGATGGCCTGAGGCCATTATTCCTAATGTACAGTCATAATTTCACGAAGCCTTGAAGCTCTGCAAAACATAAACGACAGCTTTAACTCGTCAGTGCTTACAAAGTGACCATTGCATAAGCAGCAGATCTTTGCTTGACCTGGTATCCAAACTCAATTCATCAGTGTCTAATTAGTGGTCCCAACCTGCACTTAGGGCTGATGTATGCGTCTGAGTGTGTGTATATGCACTAGGGTTGCCTGCTTGTACGGTTAGGTAAGTATCCCAGCAGGTCACAGGTCTGGAGGCCACAGAGATCTGCATGCTCACACATCGCTGCTCTGATGCGTAATGGTGGCGGAAATAGAAAGCGGCACACTGTTGGCTGCCAGTGTGTAAATCAATATGTTTAAGTAATTCAAGAATGCTATAAACATTCCAAGGTGAAACTTGCTCATGGCTCATTTTTATTGCGCCGTGGCAATCCGCCAGAAGCTGCACCTCCAAGATCTCAGTCAAGGTTGCGATTTGCACTGCGGCCTTCTTTATAATCATAGTGTTTTTAGCTCAGTTAGGAATCGGTGACATGTTTATGTTTTTGAATAGTATTTATTTTAGTGCTGACATTTTTACTCTCCAAGCATTCATCTGTGCATTCCAGCTGACGTTTCTCTCAGGCGTCATTGTCATCATTTATAGTAGGCCACTTCTCACTTCCCGTTTAACCATCTTTTTTTCAATGTATTGTATTTTAAAACCATAAGCAGTTATTACACCTGCACACACAAAACAATCATTAAGTTGTATCTTTAGAGTTAAAGACAGCAATTAGGGTCACAGTTATAACTTAAAGAGATGAACTTAATAGAAAGACATTAAAGAGACTTTTCTAAAACGCCAAGAAAGATGCTCAGGGTCTCTGATTTTATACACCGATCATCTTGCCATGAATCTGGACCATCCACACGTTTTGAGCTGTTTATATCCAGTTTGCTTTTTTCTTTCAAAACAACAGGTCCTTCAGCAAAGCAATAGACGAGTTTCTAAAAAAGCGTTTTTCTTGTGACTGTTAATGAATGCTGAAGTATACTTGAAGACTCTGCGAGGCAGTAATTGAAAAAAGACACTGTATTGCCTTTCCACACTCCATTAAGCAGAGCTGTCATTTGCAACTGTGTTAATAATAAAAAGTTTCCCAAGCAGCAAATCACCACATTAGAATGAATATATCACAGTATATAGTTTACTAATAAAACGTATGTGTTGCATATGTGAATAATTTAACAACGTTCAATAAAAGTGATGCTAAAAATTACGGAAATTACAATCACGGGGGAAAAAAAACATTAATATATATTTTAATAAAACAAAGACATACAAACCAATTATTTTAACCAGTTTTGACTGTACTTTTAAATGCTCAAAATAATTGATTGTTTATGAATCGTTACTAAATTGCCATCCATTCTGGATAAAAGTATTTAATTCTTAACATCAACAACAACTTGACCGACCCCAAACTTTTGAAAGGCGTTGCGTGTGAAAATGATGCACAGCTTTTCAAGACACTGCATTTACGTCAAAAGTTATGATGTAGCATATTGTACATCTATTTAGAGAACAATGATGAGCGTACGTGTAACAGTATCTCAGTATGCGCTGAAGTGTTGCACCGGGACACTTGTTGTCTGCTGATCAGAGCATATGTGCTCCGAGGGCCAGTTGGCATCATGATCGTGTCTGTCTGATGAGTCAAAGCAGGGGCCAGAGATACAAAGTGGCCTGACAGAGATGCTTTAATGATGGCAGCCATGTATTCGCCGCTTTGGCTGAACCCGTTGTTGGGATGCTTTGGCTTCGGTCTCGCGTATATGTCATGAGGTGATCTGGCAAAGACTTCCATCATCACCAAGTGATGAGATGCTCAGGCCCAGCTCTTCAGCAGGACATGCCTGTGACACACAGATGGATGCCCTCCACCGTCACGCTTCAATGAAATCCGGTGCTTATTACTGCAGCATGAGTCATCAGCCCCTCCACACTGAGCTGTCACTTTAAGAAGCAGGTAGAAAGACTTATTTTTCTGTCTTTTTACACTGCTCTAAATAGGCTTGTTTGATCTGAGTTTCATTGTTGCCTCTAAACTAGTGCTCTTCTGCTGCCGACCTGCACAAACAGAAGGAAATACGTGCTGATTAAATGTGCAATTCTTAACATGAACCGTGTTCAAGTGGAGTCCATCCACTTGTCCATTTATTTTCAGTACGAAACTGAAGCAGTGAGATTTTTTTTGCAAGATAATAGTATAAAGGGTTTTTATAGGAGCGCCGCAGTGAAAACCAGATTTGCATTTCCTCAAGGAAATACCAGCACTTGCATAGATGTAAAACTCTAATGCTGAAGATTTGGGTAACCATGGGTTATAGGTTTTGTTTTTTCTGTTGAAACACTGGCTTTGCCGTTGTCAGGCCTGTACAGCCATCTATAAGGAATAGTTTACCAAAAAAATGAAAATTGCTCCATAATTTACTCACCCCCAAGCCATCCTAGGTGTATATAACTTTCCTCTTTTGGACGAACACACTCAAGAGTTCTTTAAAAATGTATTCATGCACTTTCAAGCATGGTAATGCTGGTGGATAGTGGCCATTATTTTGAAGCTCCATAAACCATATATCTACATCATTATATACACATAACCCATCTAACCTATACGCCTCCGGGGCTTAACACTTCTTCCGAAGCAGATCGATGGGTTTTTGTAACAAAAATATTTAAATTACTAAAATAACTCACTGACTTTTGACTTCTCGAGAATCGAGTTCTAGCTTCTTGGCTGACCTCTTACTTATTATATGAAGTTTGATGTAGGCTGCATTCGTCTTTATAGTGAAATCCTCTGAAATTGTTTTTAACTTTTCGTTTTTTGACTTTTCATTTGTTACTGGAGTTTAGTATTGCTCTATCGTTGTTTGTCTATTCTCTTCTGAGCTTACGCTACGAATGGTGGCCACTATCCACCAGCATTACCAAGCTTGAAAGAGCCAGGATAAAACAACAACCCCCCCCAAAAAACCTGTGTTTGTCTGAAAGAAGGAAGTTATATACACCTAGGATTGGGGGTAAGTAAATTATGAGGCAATTTTCATTTTTGGTTAAACTATTCCTTTAAATATATGCCAAACATACTAATCTACAGGACTCAAAGTTTAGTTAGCACATACAAATCAGCATATTCAGATCATGTGACACTAAAGATTGGAGCAATGACTCTAAAAATTCAGCTTTAACTCACAAGAATAAATGTGCTAGTTTATATAATACAAATGTGAGTAGTGAAACATCAGTGGAATATCTTATAACAGTAAAGAAATGAATATGCATCCTTGATGAAGAAAAATAGAAGAATAACTCTACTGTAAATGGTAACTTTTTAAATTAATGATTTTATTTATGCCATTTAAAAATACGGTCTAACAACAAAAACAACTGTTCAGTACGCGACCGTTTTTCATATCTTTGTGTATATTTATGACTGTTAGGAAAGGAAAACTTGAACTTGCAGGTGTCTGTTAACATGACATACATGTGGTAATTATATGCAGATTTTCCTCCTAAATATTTAAACAGGCAGACTGTTTCCTTCTTCGGTTTCACAGCAGCACCTGTCTAGCACAGCGTTCACAGGGGGACAGCGGGAAAGAATTTTCCCTGTTACTTCTAAATCATGCATGGCTTGCATCCGTATCTGCCTCATTGTTCTGTGAGCCATCCTGCAGCCGGCCAAGATGTGGGTCACCCAAAACTATCAGCTCTGTGAAATAAAACATGAGACATTTAAGCATATTTGACCTCTGCTTAGATCATCCATGACAGAAGAAATGCCTGATTCATTAATGAATTGTTCTTTTGAGTCAGATCTCATAGTTCACAAAACTCATGTGAATGATTCATTCACAGATTCACTGACTCAGTGATTCAGTCACAGGGCTGAACAGCTCATTGGAGGGGAAGATTATCGGGGAATAAAAATGTTGTTTTTTTCATTATAGAAAGCTATCAGATGACTAGCACGCGAGTCATGAGGACCTTTGTACTTTTATGGTACTTTTGTGCCTGTTTCAATTTTGAAAGTCTTTGTCCACATTAGGACTAACTGCAATGACAAGTAATTCTCTTTTATTATTAGTGGAAGAAAGAACAGGTTTTGAATGACATGAGGATGAGTAACTGATGACAGAATTTACATTTTTATGCCTTCAAGGTAAAGCATTGACTACTGACAGTGGATAGGGAATATTCAAATATGAGCTGCGATTAATAAAGGGAAAATCAACGAATCAGAGTGGGGAAAAAACCTTCCGCATGAGCCTCAGTGAAACAAAACACTTGACATCCTGCTTCTAAAGGAAGATATGTGCATCCAGCAGACGTTATTTCCTTTGGGCAAACCTCTTCCTTTTGTGTCAAATGGAAATGGTTTTAAACGTTTCGCAGTGTAGGGAAGCTACTCCAGCCTCTGGCTAAATAAGTTCAAACAAATTCTGGCTGAAATATGAGGTCAGATAATGGAGACGGTGGGAGTGTTGTTTTCTCTGGCATACTCTGTTTGCCTCACAGAACCTCTGCTAAATTTAACCTGATATCTTTGTCAGCTGACATGTGGATCCAGGCGTTACTAATCAGAGCCTCCATAGTTTCTTTGGCGCTTTTCCTTCATACAGTGTTCCCTCTCCTTCTGTCTCTCCCTCCGCCACCTGCTCGCTGTCTTACTCATGTATCACTCTCTAACTCATCGCATTTTATTTTGCTCATTTCTAAATTCAAGAAAAAACGTAAAAAAAAAACGCTTATGCAACTTGCTGAATTTAGACAGCTGTCAGAGATTTGAATACTTGACAACACATAATTTCTATGAGATGGTGAAATCCGTGTACCAGTACTTTACCATGATTGTAACGGCGATTCGTTTTTTTTTTACAATCCAATTTTTTAAAAGTTGATGAGGTGAATTGTGTAAAATCATTTTAAATTTTATTCAAATAATTATTAAATGATATAGCCAACATATAAATGTTAAGTTTGTTCTGGGAAAAGAAAGCATCAATTATGTTACGCTATTTTTGTTTTGTTTGTGCAAAAAAGTTGAGCCACTGATGGACTGTTTTATTTGCTGTTATATCTGGGATTATTTCAGTTGTATTGCTGCCTATAGAGAGTCAGATACCATCAATTTCATCAAAAATATCTCAATTTGTGTTCCGAAAGTGAACAAAGGTCTTCCGGGCTTCCGAGGTTAGCTAATTCTTTAAGAGCTGCATTCATTTTTAGCAGAGATCAGAAAGTCCAGCCGCGCTGAAAAGTCGACTCTGGCAAATTCTAAAAAATTTAGGTTAAGGACTGGTGGCCAGTTCATACCTAAAAATGTTTCACATGCTCACTGAACCAGTATTTTAAAATTTGGTTCCAATGTACCTTGGCGTTGTCATCCTGGACGTGTGTATGTTTTCTAACATTGTTGTTTAAAAAAATGAAAAGGTTGAATGTATTGTTTCAAATTATACAAAATCAAATGTTTGGGCCAGGCAATGTAATAGTCCTATTATTCCAAACACTGAATGCAATTACTGAATAAGAGAAAAAAAAAAGTAAAAATACCAAATTTTGCTTCTTTCGGAAGGCACTTTAGAAGAAATCCATTTAGAGCTACTTGTAGCACAAAAATTGCACACTCTTTATAAGAGCCTGGTGTGGTTTCCTACTGCTTTCCTTTATGAGGTTCATACTAACTGATAAAAGATCTGCTCTCCACATTGATGGAGTAGGTGTGAAATTTCGGTGGCTTTCAAGATTAGATCGCAGTGTGAAATCTCCACACCCTCTGTTTTCTTCCAGTTTTGTTCAATTATGCTCCCAGCCTCTTTATCGCGGCTGTACACATTCTTTTTTTGTTAAGCCGTAATCAAAAAGAGGCAAAATTAGGATCTGTACCGATAGCGTGTGCTGCTGTAATATTCCAGCTTTGTTCCAGGTCATCATGCCAAAAGATAGTGTTTATTCTTTCTCGCTCTCACCACCTGGCATTGTGGGATAACTGTACTTGGCAAATGCTCATCACCGAAAGCCAGTTAAGGAGGAAGGATGAAAGGTCCCTCCAGGGAAATATCTCTCCCCAGTCAAACTCAATTTCTTTAATTAAACCCATCGTAATTTAAAGCTCATTAATGTTTAAAGGGACCCTGGCGGTGTTGTGTGGGAAGGTGTCAGGTGCTGGGCAGGGGGACTCTGCGGTAGGGAGAAGGTGGGATTACTCGGGATACTCTGAGGGTGGGTTTCACAGCTCGTGTGGTCTCGCTCTGAAAGCCAAACAGCTGGCAGACAAACTCATGCTTATTCATTCATTTGCGGGGGCTCCTAATGGAAAGGGATAAAAGCTATTTCAAGAATGTGAGGTCAAACATCATGTGCGGAAATATGAGGTGAAAATGACCAGAAAGGAGAAAAACAGCTTCCCTTATCTTATTTTGTCTGTTCTTCTTCTTTTAACAGTTCACCATTCATTCATGTAAATTTTGTTCTCATTTCCTTTATATTTTTATATCAGCAATGTTTCATATCCTTGCGGATGATATTTTAAAATGCAAAGTGAAACCTCGTACTTCTATACATTTCCAAAAAAGGCCTGTTCACACCAAGAGCGATAACTATAGAGATAACAATAACTATATTAGTGTCCACACCAAAACACGTTCTGTTTATTGCAAGCACGTGCTACAATTGTTTCATCTGCCTTTCTGTATTGTGCCAGGATTCACATCGCAAATCAAACATCACTGTTTTTTTCATGTCATAACTAAACACAATGTGCTAGTTTAATGGAAACTGAGAGCTGCGGTAAACTGAATGAGCTGAATGAGCTCATCCTATTTTGAGACACCATGAATATGAACTAAAATGCATTTTTAACATACTACCTTTATTTTTTAAATTGTATTTAGTTACCACTTGTAGCACGCTTATAACCATCTTTCATACCATAGTACACTCAAGTGTGCTACAAGTACTAAAGTGTCATTTGTTTCAAAGTAGCACAGTTGAGTAGGCTTAGATGATCTTAAGTTTATCTTAAGAAGTACTAAAGGATAATTTTTTAGTGTGTGAAAATAGAGAATGTTAATTACATTATGGAAGTGTACTTTTTTTACATTTTTTTACCTGGGTTATAAAAGATTAATATTTTAATTTTGGGAGTCCTAAACAACAGGTTGACATGCAAGCAAGTTCAAAAAAACACTTTCATTTTCTTATAATATACATTCATTTTAACAATTCATTTTCCAAACCCCTCCGGTGATTGGTCGATTTCATTGAAAGCAGTGATTGTGAGCTTTTATCTCCCTAAAAGCGGCACCTAGTGGCAAAGAATGAATTTGCATTTTCATTCAGACCAATGCAAAAATACTAACAAATGGGTAGGCAATATGCTGATGTATCATTTTGAATTGCTGTTAGGTTGAATTGCTGCTGCTGTTGGTTTTTGCTGTTATTGTACATTGTACATGCTGCTGCCAATACGATACACCTATACAGTGCTTTGAGTTTTTCAGACATACTACTGCTGTAGAAACTCTAAAACCGCGTTGAGAACTGCTCTACCAAATGCTAACCAGCTCTTTATATGCAAAGCGTATTGGATGTGAATGTGACATGAACCAGTCAGCTTGTGTCAAATAGTTCAACACTGTGAATATCATCAGTTTGCGTTAACAACCCATCATCCTGTGCCATTTAGAGTTACACGTCTGCCATTATTTTAAGAACTTTTCACTGAAAGGTTAATTAGGGGGAACCAAAATCATTCTTCCCTGAAATCACTGCAGAACACCCTCTGAGATATACCTTTTTGAGATACATATTACTTTTATGATACTTTTATAGTGTTTTTATGCTCTTCATAAAAATGGGATCATATGGGTTGGAATGTGATAAAGGTGAGTAAATATTGACAGATTGTTTTATATCTGGGCTGAGCAAAATAATTTTTCTGACATTCTGGTTTAGAAGATTATATACACAATGTATTGATTGACCACAGAATGTGCCTTGGCATAAAAAAGGCCTCTCTTTCTGGGCATGCTGTGTTATGCTTCTGATAACAGCCTCCTTGACCGCAGTCTGAAGCTCTGCCATTAGACATCTGCAATTACGCCGGAAGACAGAGCAGTCTGGACTTTACTGATCCTCTTCTTATCTAACCGAAGAAAGAGGAGGTCTGTTTAACTGACACATTTCCCCCACCTCCATCTTTAACCTGTTATTCAAATAGCACAGTGCAATTTATGTCCAGGTATTTTTTTATACCAAGAGGCTAAAAGCTATCAGTGAGTCAGTGGTCCATAAGAAAATGTTTTGTGCTCCATGGGCAAACACTGTTAAAAATGTCTTGGGCTCCACTGAATAAATAGGGTGAATAAATAATGACATAATTTTCATTTTGTTTTGAGCTATCCATTTAATTTGCTTGTTCTACAGATGCAAAATGTACATTTGCTGCAAGATTCATGATGAATTCATATTCAAAAAATGTGGATTATGAGGTTTGGTTAGACCAAACGGTGACTGTGGAATGTAAACGGCTGTTATTGTGTTTGATTGCAGCTTTACCATAATGACATGGTTTCATGCCAGTGGTGTGTTAGGGAAGTAACATGTGACTGAAATGGACTAGAGGCTGTTGCATCAGCAGAGTTTCTGAGGGACTGCAGGGCTGTCTGACACATGAAGAAAAGCCAGACTCACAGAATCTTGAAATAAACAACTTGCTGTTTTTCCTTCTTGCACTTACAGTGACCAGATACAGAGTGTCAAAATTGTTTGCCTAATCAATCTGATACCAGAATCAGCAAGCAAAGTGGCAAAAGACTGTAAACGTTTTTGATAATGAGCCAGATTCCTGATGGAAAGTCAAAATTGAGACTGATTAAATTAAGACTAGTAATCGATTATTATGTTGTTCTTGGCACAAAGAAGGAGAACATGAGAAAAAAAGAGTTCATGTTTTGTCGTTTTTATTTGTGGTCTGCAACTAAAAAAGTCAGGTAAAAAAAAAAATTCTGGTCTGCTTTTGTCAAACACATCTGCCCCTTTTTTAGTCCCTGAAGTATTGTGTGGATGTCTGAAGAATATTTAGTTGTCCCTGTCTGTATCTCCTTTCTTTTTGCCCTCGGTAACCATAACCTTTTTGAACACTTCTGAACTGAGATTTGCTCTTGCAGTTTTCTGGATGGTTAACACCAAAGGAAATCTTTTATGGCTCATCTGACTCTCTGTTTCTCTGTTGAACACAGGTCTTGCGCTCAGGTCTTTTATCTGAGACTGATTGATGGGGTTTCAGCAGAGCTTGAGTGCTCTCCCAGCTTCACTACTTCAGTCTAATCGGAAGCCGTGCCCTGGCCTCAGCCCTCCCTCTGCCTCCTCTTTGACCCATAGGAGTATTTCAGAATCTATTCGTTACTACTGGCCCATGGTAGAGCAATCAGATGTTCCCCATGGGCCTCCTACATCACAATAAGTGTTGTGGGCTCATGCATTTGAGTTTTGTCTGTGTTAGTTTTTTTCAGCAAAATTTAGTTCAGTACGAAAAAGAAAACTCACAAAAACAGTTACAAAAACCCATCGATCTGTTTCAGAGGACATATGCAAGTATTATGTCAAAGTGTTTGCGGATATATACGATTTACGGAGCTTCAAGATAATGGCCGCTATTCATGAGCATTACAAAGCTTGGAAGAGCCAGGATAAATTTAGAAAAAACTCTAAAAGAAGTGTTTGTCTAAAAGAAGAAAGTCATATACAACGAGGATGGCTTTGGGAAGAGTAAAATATTGGGTCATTTTCATTTTCTGGTAAACTATTCCTTTATTTCTATAAATATACTTGGACACTGTGACAATGTGGTCATGACATCCAAAACTATTACAAATTTAAACATAACATGGTCAGCGGAATGTTAACATTAATTCTCTGTTGCAAGTGACACATTATTATTTTGAGTTTTAAAACTAATCCAGCTCTCACAACTCTCTTTGGGCTTTGGGTAATGGCCAGCATACTTCCTAGATTATTCTGTCTGGCCACACGCTGCCTGTCAAGTGACTCTGAAACCCACCTATGATCATAACTGCATGTAATGTTGTAGAGCATGCTCTGTCATCTACTGGCAGAACAAAAAAGGTTGCCCTTTGTGGTACCAAAGCTAAACCGCATTAACTTGCCTGTCACATTGACTGGCTGGCTCGAACCCAGTGTTTGCCTCTAAAACACAAACCTGTATTAAATTTGTCTGAGGTTTAGCATTTGTTGATGGACCTGCTGATATCTGCCATATTCTGGTCTAGAATAAAGGGGGAGTCTGGCAGAAAAATGACAGAGTCATCCTGAGAGCATCTTCTTCTTCCAAGAACGGAATAGAAACTGCAATGAAACCTACCTACATCCTGCACTTGTCATCACAGTTTATCCTTTCAGCAACTAAACCTTTCCAGTTGTACACCATAAAGAAAATAACTAATGGCTTACAATTATTTAGGCCTAATGTTGTAGTTTGGCATTATACATTTCAAATGCACTAATATGCAGCAAAAACGGTTTTGTTCTACAGTATTATTCCTTTACAGTATTATTAATGAACAGAAACCTAAGCAATAAAAGTTATATTTGTCCCCAAAGTTGAAGCAGGCACTGATCGTATCAAGACACATATTTGAAATGTGCTTTACAATCATATTCCTCTTGATTTCATGTGGACAGACAATCAGGTCAAAGGCCATGTGAATAACTGAACACACAAGCCTTACAGCCACGCTGGAAAGTCCCTGAAGGCAAATACGGGAAGAATCTGAACAATGTCGAATGAGAAAATGGAATGCTATGCATGTCAATGCAGTCTCTTTGTCTTGAGTTCGAACTCTGTACTTGAGGAGGAACCTGCTGTCCAGAATTAATGCCGTCTCTTTCTCATTTTACTGTTGAAGAACTAATAGGGAAATGGCATCAGAACAGACCTTTTCCATTTATAACATCTCACCTTACTTTCATCTTGTTTTGGTTTGGTGTTTCAGTACTTACATTCTCGATGAATTTAAGGTAACTAGTTATGGCTATGCAGTTTGATATCTATCAATCTCTTTAAATCCAGGCCATACTTTTTCAAAATAAACCCTCATCCCATTTGATATTTCTGGGTGACTTTCATGGTCGGTAGTTAGTGCTGCCAAAACATTGTTACATTTACTTTCACAGTGCTGTAAGTGCTTTGTGGAAAAACTCCTAGTGAAATGAGGTGTGTAACACGGCAATACAAGAAACGACGTATTAGACTTGTAAATGAGTCTGGATGGGAGCCTGACAGAAACAGTGCTGGCCTATAGGGGAAAAAGCCATTTCAGAATATTTTATATTATCAAGTTTAAAAAGTAGTAGATGGAAAATGCAGTGTTGGGACGTAACTACTAAATTATGTAATTTAATTGCAAAATAAATGCAATTGTAATCAGTTACAGTTACTGAGAAAAAATGTGCAATGTTAATGATTACAAAGGGGGTTACATCTGAATTTTTTTCATACACAGACTGCTCTAATATATGAGACACCAATGTATCAGGATTTTAGCACACAGAATTATTTGAAAACTGTTTTATTCGATATTGCCTATTGCAGGGGATGTTATAAGGGTCACTACCTGAATAAATAACGGATGAAAATTATTATTGAAAAGATATTGATGTAAATATGGTGCTGCATAAAAAAATAATTTTGCCAAATAAACAATTACATTGAGAAAACACATACGCTATAGTACTACATTTGGTTTGAAGCTATGTTTTGTAGGCTAACATAAATATGGGCAGTATGGTTGACATTTAGGTGTACTATTGTCATTATCACATGACCTACCAGTTCGGTTTAGATCTGTCAACTGCGTTGCTTCACTGCTATTAAAAAACTCTTTACCCCTGGCTTAATGTGATAATAAAATGTCCACTCTATGCACACTCTAGTATCTTGACGGAGGTAGAAAGGCATACTGGCATTTGGACATACACTGCTTTCACATATATAGCACTGAAGTAGGCATATTCGCATTATGGAATTGAATGAGTGACCTAGATATGGTTTTAGAATTAAGTCAGTAGGCAGATAGCAGGCTTTCTTTGTGGCTGCTGGATTGCATTTGACCATGACAGTACAGGAGCGTCCACACTTCATACCAGCTGTAAACAAGGCCTTACTGGTGTCACAATGGTACTAGCACGAAAAGTCACTAAAAAAATAATAATTAGTTCATCTACATACTGACACTCAATCTGGAACAAACGCAGAGAGTGAGGCATAGTGCTACAAAAATAGAAAAGGCCCAGTGCTATTGGATTAGGACTCCTGCAAAGCTGTAAGACCACAATTAACTGTAATAATATTATGGTCCCACTTTACAATAGGCGGCCTTACTGTGCACTTAAATTTAAATTAATCATTGCAATTACAATACACTTACTGCATACATACATGTTTTTACATTGCATTATATTTTTAAAAATAACTGCATGCATGCACCTGTAACTAATTTCTGCAACTGCTTTTATAATTACACTGTTGACCCGTTCTTTACATCTTAACCAACCCTTAAAACAAAAGTGTTTTACAATATAATGTGAACACAATTTTACTTATTTTTTTAAAAAGTATGATTACACTAATTATAATTTTGACGCAAGTACAAAGTAGTTAAGACCGCCTGATATAAAGTGAGACCAATATTTGTTTTTAATTAAAATCAGGCAGTTGCTACATAAGGCACACTTTCTATTCTATTAGAAAGAAAGAAAGCATGCTGTAATTTCACAAGGGTGTCATGAGGACTGAACTTCTGATCATGCGCATCTACTGATCTAAACGAGTTTGTCACAAACCCAGAATTAAACTCATACAGTAACCAAACGACTATCTCACTGTAATAACAACTGAGGAAATCGTAACGCAAACTCTGTGTGTCTTCTACAGACCCCGCTGAAGACTTCCCTGCTTAGTCATGGCTGTACACACACACACACACACACACACACACACACACACACACTGTACGAGTCTCTGCTCCTCCCAGTGTGTGTGTGTGTACGAGTCTCGGTCGACGCAGGCGGGGCTCCAGGTCTATGAAACTGAATTACCGGCAGACCAAAACTAAACTTACCCGAGCCGATCGCTTCTGTCCGTGTGTCGCGCGCGCGTGCGTGGGAATGTATTTGCCGCTGCGTGGGAACAATCACACCAACTGCTCTACAATGTCTTAACATCGGATTTTTTTTTTTATCACCGAGAGCCTCAAGACTGAGAGACTTTGACATCTGCAGCTGTTTATTCGTTTGCGCACGTTGGGCAAAATGAAATAAATAACAGGCGTATATAGCGCCGTCGATATTTCGCAGGGTTCTGGAGGTTTCCGCTCTTACCATTTTTCCTGAAGTGCTGGTGAATCGAAGAAGGGTAGGTTGATCATTTCGTAACGTTACGTTTTCTGCTTTTGCTGTGTGTGTGTGTGTGTGTGTGTTAATATACGCCGGAGAGTCGTGAGCTCGAACCGAGGCATCTATCTATGTGTTATTATAGCGCATCGCACGGTTTGAAAGAACATACCCGTCCCTGGCCGTGTCGTTGCGATGTGTTGGTGCATTTCAACTGTGAATGGTTTTAAGGGTGTGTAATGCTTCAACACCCGAACTTGAAGTTGACGTTAGCGGAGTGTGTTTTTTTTTTAATCACGAGACGTTGGCATGTCGCGGAGGCGCGCGTGCTGTTCCGTGTTTACGACTTTTGCCTAACGTTACATATGTGCGGTCCCAGCTTCCTCGATATACGCTTCATCGCTGTATCCAGCTATATTACTAACCTCTTACTGCTCTAATATGACTGTCAAACGCTGCATTTGTCGTCAGAGGGCCAATTGTCCGTATCCGAATATCCATATAGAGCGTTACACAGTATTTGTGTGTTTTCCATGCATACTTCGGTAATAGCTGTTCACTTATTATTTCCCGACACTGTCCGACGTGATGTGATGACGTCAGTTCAACGGTTATCGGTTCCCCGCCTCCTGGTGATTCCTGTCAGATGATTGCTGATTACAGATATGCATTGTGTTCAAAAACCAAAAGGCCTCCTGCTCCAAACGCATATGGCGCGTGTGCTTTTTCAAAGCCTTAGTCGTACAAATAACAAATTAATAATTTAATTAAAAGCAGTTGCTCTGTTAATTACGCAAAGCTAAAAAGCTCATTTTTATGGATTAACTGATGCAATGCAGTTTTTGTTTATTTATGTATCTCCAGAATAAGATCCTTGACTTGAAAGGATAGTTCGCCCAAAAAACGAAAATTATGTCGTTAGAGGGTTCCAAACCCGTAAAAGCTTTGTTCATATTCAGAACACAATTGAAGTCATTTTAGATGCTTGCCACTCTCAATTTTCACTGGCAAGGCCCAGAAAAGTATGTAAAAAGCCTCCTTTCATCCAAAATATCTTAAGTTGTGTTCTGAAGATTCTGAACTTTTTATGGGTTTGGAACAAGAAAGGATCTAACCCTTTAGTTACTCACCCTCATGTTGTTTCAAACCCGTATGATCTTTGTTCATCTTCAGAACCCAATTAAAGATATTTTTGATGCAATCTAAGAGCTTTCTGACCCTTCATAGACGGCAATGCAACTATAATGTTCCTCGGTACGGAAACGTAAGAAGGACATCGCCAAAATAGTTCACATGACATCAGGGGTTCAACTGAAATTTATGAAGCCTTGAGAATATTTTGTGTGGAAAGGAAAGCAAAAATAGTGACTTTATTCAACAATTCTTCTCCTCCTCCCATTTGCTGTGGTGTGCTGCCGTTATGGAGACAGTATCACGGTGCATGCTCTTGCTTCCGTTTTTTTTTTTTTCTTGCCACACAAAAAGTATTCTTGTAGCTTTGTTACATTGTTTTTAGTTTTAAAATGACATTACAGTTGTATTTAAAATGCAGATGCACATCATAAACAGGACCATTTAAAGGTATGCCGTGACCGTAGTAGACAAGAAAAAAATGTATAGTGCAAAGCATTTAACTTGTTAAATGAATGTCATACACAGATGCTCTTTTTGGAAACTTGTTTCACACGAGCTTTCAAGGCACCATAATGTCATATGTAATTATCTAAATCAGTTTCAGGGGAGCTGTTGACACAGCTAAGTGAATATTTAAAGGCTGCAGCATAAACTTGAGATGCATCTCTATGCCATATCTCCTGTGAAAGCAGCATTTTTCAGGTTTTGAAACACAGCCTGCATGTTAGGCTTTTTTAAGGGCCGTGTGTGTCGCTTTTTGATACGTTTATGTGTTTTTGAAGAGGCATTTACTGGCCTGCATCTAAATCAGTACCCCTGTGAAACGTAATCGGTGATGTTTTACATGCATACACACAAGAGACAGTCAAGAATACAGGCAGTTATTTTGCAGAGCGAGAACTTCTTTTCTAAAGTTTGTGCTGAATGCAGTTGTGCGAGGCGTCCCTGGCCCGTCGCCGCGTCCCGCAATGCTTTCGAAACATTATCTCATTCAGGGGATCATCGTTTATGGTGATGTAACAAGCCCGATTAAGCAGGGCCTCGATCGACTGTCGTCATTATGTGTCGCAGGTGCGCTCCAACTGGGCTCTAGGTCGGTACAGTAGAGAAAGGGACAACGGGAGGATAGGGCTGGACTAGGTCGATGCCGCAGGTGGCTGTAAGTAATGGAGATGCATGATCATGTGTGGATGACTCACGCAGTAGTGTATGTCTTACTGACCGTCTGCCTGTTTTGCCAAGAGTGGATCGCTTTCATTACATGTGGTTTTGCTTTCTATCAAGCTTCCCTATTTAAAATTTCTGCCAGAGAAACTGTTTATTAAAGCGGATAATTTCTTTGATGCCAAATTGCAGTCTGACTGTTGAAGTGGCCTAACTGTTTTGGATATATCAACATTGGCTCAACCAGTGGCATGGTCAACCTGTTTGTCTGTTCAGTGGAAGACTGGAGTGTTTCAAAGGGGTGCTTTCACGCTGACAGCAATGGCCTGTAAACCTGAGGATTTTCAGTAGGCATTTTTACTTTTCATGCGCTACTTTTCATCAGTCTGCATGTCATGTATGTGCATTATACGTTTTCCGAACCAGAGAAATATCCGCCTTGATGACATATATCTAAAAAGAAAGAAATTTGACAAAGTGTGTATGTCAGAAGAGCAGATATTTAGTACATATTCAGTTGGTGAAAAACACATTTGTAAGAGGTAAAATGTGTGGAAAAATGCATTACTTATTTCTTCCTATTGATTTTTCGTACATCACCCCTTTCAGTCGTTCAGTCAGAGCTCGTTTAAATTGCAATTGTGGTGTTTACATAAAGTCTATTAGTACAGTTACTTATTGGTTATTTGGTTGCCTGTAAACATTGCTAATGAAAGTTAACCATTCATTGGGAAAGCAGTGACGTAAACATAATAAAATGCATAGAGCTTGATGACCTCTAGCAATTTATTCACTATCTGCTAATGTTATATGGTTTTATTGCAGTCATGGCCACCAAACTCAAAGGTGTGACTCTTTTTTTGAGATGAACACGTGTCTATTTGAGCTCTAGGGACTAGAATAAGATATGAAATTCTTAAAGAAGTAAGTTGCTTTTGAGTCAGAAAGAGTTCATCTGAATAGCTTCCTGTTAATTCAGGGCTGATTGTGAGTTGTGAAGTGACATCGAGGCCATCTTTTTTCACCACACTTAAAATACCTAGCGAACCAATAATAGTTTGGCACGACAACACTGACTTTGAGTTTGTGCGGATATTTAAATAAAGCTGCCCTGCATAACCAAGTTCTTCCTGTTATGTGTAAAATTACGACACATTACGTTGAAAAGGAAAATTCAAAGTAACAGTATCACTTACATAAAAGACATGTTAACTGACTTGTTTGACAACTTTTGAAAGAAAAGACTCAGTTATCTTAAGTAGCTTAAAACGGATCAGACATTTTCCCCAAAGCTCTACTGCGTCAAGTTTCACGTTTTCAAAGAAGCAGTATTCAATTGTGTCAGAGCTCTTGGAGCATCCCACCAGCACACATCCCTTTTCAGTAGTGGACTGAGGGGAAAAAACAAGCATACATACATTACCATTACATTAATAACTCTGATTAAACATTGATTTTTTTGGATGTTCTTTTAGAAACATACAGCTCCTGTTTGGTTTCCGGAATAAGTTAATGTAGGCCTACCTTTTTAATCAATCAAAATTGTAACTCAGTAGCCTGATCTCATGTGATTCATTTTAGTTGCTGATTTCGCTGATTAGCTTGTCTTCAATGTAACAATGAACTCAGCATTTTCATTGGCAGCGTTTCCTCAAATTTAATCAGGCACTAAACATTAATATTAATATTATCTAAAAATAGCTTCTAGTATGTTATAAATGTTGTAAAACAGAAGGTAAACACAGATAATTATAATCATTATGTGAATAAACAATCATAAATTCATGGAGCATTGGAACATGTATACACAGTCACAGTAAGGCATAAGGAGGCTTTGCTGTATTAATAAAGGCTCTGATAGGCAAAAAGCACAGCTGTGTTTAACACCTTTTTTGTATATTTTAGCACATTCTGTAATGCACTTTTAAAGGCAAAAATACTGTGGGAAACACATTTCATAATGAAATGCAATTGTTAGGTGGAAACAGGTTGTGTTCTTTTACATATAGGCCTACTTTGCATATGATTTAGAGCGTAATTCATGTACTCTAAAAAATGAACTTTGATGAACTTTTTCTTGTCAGTTTCAGGTGTTGTTTGATTTGGCATGTTGTTGAACATTATTTCTGTAACGTAATGTTGTAGGGCTGTTGTGGCTCTTTAGATCAGTGAGATTCAATAGACACCCTTTTACCTCAGTTCTGTCCAGTGCACAGTTACAGGCAGAATTGAGTAACTAGACTCAGCATAGCTTTAATAAACAAAAAGAGTTTCTGGATATGAGGGTGAGGGTTTATTAAGTCTATAAGCAGTGCTGGTGGTGTGAAACAATGTACAATCTTTGTGGGCTTTGGTAATGTTGTGGGTGTTTCCTCAGGAAGGGCTTTGATCAGTAACATCTTGCATTGAGGTTTTCCCTCCAATGAGATTACAAATCATTCTCCTAAAAGCTGTTTAACTTTTACACAGTTCAGTTATTTACTTTTCTATTATACGCTTTGCAATGAGGGTTCCTGCATTGTGTTTTTCATATGAAACACATGTCTTCCTCATCTTGTTGCTTTGCTCACTTACTCCGTTCACTTTAGAGGCCTGTGATGGATGAAGTGACCATAGGGAACTTCCTGATGGGCCGGTCAACTTCTGGGCTTGATACCAAAGCCAAATTTAGATGCAAAGTAGATAAACAAAGGGAAAAAAATGACATACATTGAATGTAGTTGTAGGGGATTTCACCAAGTCTATTACTGAAGTAATGTCGAAATGGTTGAAATGTCAAAATTTTCTGGTTGAGGACACATGAATTTAACTAACAATAAGAATACTTTCTTTTAAAGGGGTAGTTGACAAATAAAAAATGTGACTATGGAGTGACATAGCAGAAATTTTGAGAAAATAGCATACAAATACAAGAGAAAAATGTATCTTCATAGGATGTCAGGTTTATTACTTTTAAAAATGTTTTGCTGTCACACCATAGGACACATTGATATGTCAACTACACAAAGTCAGGATAAAACGAAAGTAGAGAAAAATCCAATGGCTGGAAAAAGCCAATGGATATTGATTGGATTTCGTGTGGAAGCTTGAAGTCGATTGTAGTAACTGGGTAGGGTTTTACAGGCTAATTGATAATTGGAGACGTCCTGTGCACATCACCAGAGACAAGTGTATAATTTTTTTTGATTTAGTGGTGACATTCATGACTGAATCTCTTATAAGAAGAACTATAACATGCAAAATAGACAGGGCAAGTTTTCATTCCTTGCCAACTTCAATCTCAGACATTGGGGCTTTTCAATTAAAGAATCATTGTGCAAACAAACAGTTTATTGAGCAAAATGAGAGGAAGTGAAAACTTCAATTTCCCTAACCCTGATCCATACCACATCATATTTTGTAAGTAGCAAATTCTCAGAAGGACTTGAACGCTGCTTATCATGCCCTAGCAGGTAACTCTTTCCAAGCAGCTCACGAAATTCCCTCCCCGTCACGAATTCGGTGGATTTAGTTCTGCTTCCTGTGCTTTGCAATGTGTAAGTGGCTATTTTAGACATCACAATACAAGGAAAATCACCACTGACTGCATCAGTTTAAATGTAGTCCTGGGCTGTTGTTTCGTCTCATTTGTAGTTATGCCTGTGTGCTAATATTATTGCAGGGAGGATGAAGGGCCGCTTTTAAATAGGTCGGCCAGCCTGCCTGTCTCTATCTTTAGCATACAGTGTGGCATGAGTCTGAGGAGGCTTGCCGACCCTGTTTGTCTACTTGAAGTCATGTGAAGTCTGGACGGAATCAAACTAGTCTAGACTTTAAACCGAAAACCGAGGCCGTGTTTTGTGCCGCTGCGCCACTTGGCCTTTGATGGCCTTTAAGGAGTAGGCGGATGCATGACGGTGACTAATAATAACTGATTTCTGTAAAATCAGTGTGAACGCATTGCACAAGTTAGGCTTTGAAAATTATTTTGCCACTGATTTAACCTGAAAAAACGTGTTCTACTGAACATTATGTCACCAGATGTGTCGTTTTGGGCGTGCAGCATACCTAGCATAAACTATGTGGATGCCATCCAGCCAACTCTCCCTTCCATTAGTCATAATTTGGCACGGTAGTGTGCCTGCCAAATTATGTCAACTCTTTCAAATATGCAGGAGTTAGATCAAGAACATGTGCCACGTGAGGCCTCTTCTTTTGGGAAACTATAACAGGAAAAAGAGAACAAACGAGCGCTTGCCATGTTGACGGCGAGCACCATGATAAAAACAAAGCAATAATAGAAGCTGTTAGATCGCTGCTCTGGGATGCAGCCCAGATTTCCGCACACACTCTTGCACTAGCGTGGCACGCACAACTGCAGACTCATCATGGCCCATGTGGAGCGCTGACGAGAGCACTTTCGTTCTGTTCTTGTCTTGTCCGTCCACAGCCACGGTAAGCAAGTACGTGTCACACTCACACATGCTCCTGCTCTGGTGTGTATGTGTGTGCAGCGTCTGAAGAAAGGAAGCTAAGCCTGCCTGCTTGGAATTGCTGTTTTTCCCTGTTTGTAAGAGGCTTGCTGCTCTCCTCCTGCTGTTTTCTTCTTCCTTCTTTCTCTCCCAGCCCTGCGCTGTAATTGCGTGTTGTCAACAGCGCTCAAGGTCACTCCCAGCTCTCCAGCGTGAGCGCTTTCAATAGCGGCAGAAAGGATTCTGACGTGTGAATGGAAGTGGCCGCTCTCTTAGACCTCTCGACTGTGGGTGACTGAAAATGCACAGCCTTGCCAAGCTGCCAACAGCTCGCAAAACTCTATGACTATAACGGAGATCACCGGCTTAATGGGGGCCGCGTGGCTCCTGTAGTATACTGCAAGAAATTGTTATGGTCTGTTGCTCAAGAAAATCACACACTTACTTAGAGCGCTCAGTGCAAGCCTTTCAATCGCATTCAAAATGTGGAAATTGTTTGGATGTGGTTTTTGCATTTTTTAAAAGGTTCTTTAAAAAGATCCCTGCAATTTGTTAGTTCCAGTCAGAAAAACACGTCCTTTGTGTACACCTTGATGCAAAGTTTACTTGCTGTTTGGAAACTTTCTGCGAATGTCCAGTCAAGAAACCTGACACACACAGAATTTAAATAATAAATTTATTCATTGAATAGGCACTTTATGCTAACATTATGATGTGACTTCAACACTCTATTACACTCTATTATTGTTAACAAATGTTAGCTATGTTTCCATCCAAAGATGCAAACTGCTTAATGCACAGTAGCATAAAACTTGCGAATAAGGCACCATTTCCATCTATTGAGTTTTTTTATGAGCACAGAAGAATTTATAGTTTCCATTGCAGTTTATGCACATTTTTCTTATAGGACGCAAATGCACATTTTTTTCATTTTATGCCCATCTTGGTTTTTTTCCATACAGCATTTTTATGCAATATTCCAAAATGTGCATAAAAGTAGGTGGATGGAAACACATCTACAGTAATATAGTACACCAAAAAATTTTTGTTTTGTCATCATTTACTCAAGTTGTTTCTTTCAAAAAGATATTTTGAAGAATGTTGATTATTATATATATATATATATATATATATATATATATTAATTTGTCAGATTTGTTAGGTTTCATGCTAGGTTTAGGTTCAGTAGGTCCACCAGGATTGGTTTTAAATAATTTAAACTGTTATTGTTTAAATTGCATCATATGACCTGCAAGGTTTTTCAATTTTGTCATCTTATGGTTCCCGAGTTGTAAGGTGCAGTTTTTAGGAAATGATGCTTTTGTGTTATTCTCTGCCACATTCATTACAGGAGCTCAAAATATGCTCTTTTTCTGCGCTAAGGAAAGAAAGTCATTGTTACGACACGATGAGTGAAGATAATTCCTTTCAACTGACACTGCGGTACACAGCGAAACTGTGTCAGCAGCCCACATTCCTGTGCCCCGGGTGAGACCTTCTTTTTAAACCACAAGAACCAGATCTGCACCTTCAAGCTCTGCTGCCTACTTCCCAGAGTTTTATTTTCAAGATAACGAGCTTCACCTGCGCAGGAGTCATATACACTTATCACTGTTTGCATTTGCAACGTGTGCATAAATGGGACGGGCCTTGTGTGATAAGATCATTTCCTTTCCTTTGATCTCTGCCATCGGGGGGGAGGGAATCCGGCAAGACCAGATGTGCAAACAACATGTCAGAAAATATGATCGAGCTTAAAGAAATCCTAGTAACCGTGTCTCCATTAACAAATGTCTCCCGACAGTTGTTTATGTAAAGACATGCACAGAGTTTTTAGTGGGCAGGTATTTGCTGCTGTTACTCGGTTGAGAGCTGCTACGCTGAAGTCATGTGAGGGTGTAAGAACAAAGTCATACCCAACCCTTGCACTTCCCTTTTTTTTTTAAACTTGCTTCGACAGGGCACTGGGCTAACACCCACTGATGATCACAAAACACAACTTTCTCTATGTGCCGTTTAAACCTGACAGCATCCTGTTCAACCAGATATTTCAGAGGAAGTCTTCTGTTTTGTTTTATTATGTTATTTTAGTATTATTTATTTACCTTTTAAAATTTTTAAGTAGATCAGTTTTCATTTTAATTTAATATAGCTTCATTTTGAGTAATTTTGTTTTACTTTTTCGCCATAAATTTTTCTTATGTATTTTTACAAATTCTCAACTTAAATATATTAGATGCTAGTATTTATAAATGTCTTATTTCAGTGTTATTTTTAATTCAGTTTTGTTGTTGTTGTTCAGTTCAGCCCGGGCAACCCAGATAAATTTAGGTAGTATATATATTTTATTTAAGCTTTCTTCAATTAACAGAAATGTTTTATTACAATTAACAGTTATATTTTAATTAATGATATCCCTCATTAAAAAATGTTAATTGAGGAAAAACAAGGCCTTTTTTATAACGTCATGATGACGACTGGGAATTTTTGTAACGATGAGCGATGAGTAAAGGTGTTTTCCCTTCAGGTTTATAGTGTGACCGCTGCTAAACATCTCACATTGCTTGTATTTGTGAAAACAAGTCTAACTTTGTGTGCTATGTATAGATAAGTGCCATTTTGGCTAGTTATAGTTATCAGGGACATATCAAAAATGACTTTTGTTTTTTCCGTAAACGTGGCTAACGGAAGCCGAGAAGAGTCTCAGACATGAGTGAGTTTCCTTCTTTCATTTGGATCTCATCAGCTCTTCTGCCTTGCACTTCCTTCCCTGGCTCCTCAAATAAGCAGGACTCTGACCTCCGACTTTCGCCTCCCTCGAGGAGGATGTGATGTGATGGAATCTTTGCTGTCCTTTGAGGACTATTGTTGGCTTTGTTGTCTTTTTGGAGGCAGATAAGATGAACTCTGAGGTTCAGAGGCTAATGTAGTCCAGAATCTTCTTTTTTTTTAGCACAATGACATAAACTCAGAAAAATTTAACATGCTTATATCTAATGCACTGGATTAATATAACATATAAAGAGTTTTTGCGTGTTTTTGATTAGCAATGTTCAAAATAATTAAAGCAGTCTTTGATGTTCTGAAAGATTAAATATCATAGTTTATTTGCAAAAACAGATTTTCAAAATTCATGTTATTTTTGATTATGTTATCATGTTTTTAATGTGTTTTATTGTGTTATTTAGCTGTATTTTTTAACCTAATCAAAATAACCCAACTGCAGTTTGCACTTTTCATACACACATATGTATATTTACTTTGAACCCTAAAACAAAACACAATGCAGTGTCTGAATCAATATACGGATAAACCATTTTTCGAAAAATCAATATAGAAAATTCCTTTATACTATCATAGTATGCGATTGTATTTTTACAGACATGTCCTACTGATCTGGTGCAGTGAGTTACTTTTTGTTGGTACCTTATATAGTGCAGTTATAAAAAAAGGTGATTAACATTACAGATGATGACAAATGCACATTTGGATGAACTTTTCCTAAAAAATGTTTTTTCCTTGCAACGCTGGGCCCATCTGCTGACCTTCTGTTCTGCTCGATGCTCATCAGGCTCATACCAAGAGCACAATAAGAGCTTCTATGACCTGATTCAGGCTGATATCATGCTGGAAACTATTTAGATGGGGATCACATGTTTTTGGGCACGCTGTGACTGAGAGTCCGCTCTTAGCTCTCTTAACAGGAAAACGTCTGACCTCCTGCAGACAATCGGTCACTTGTTTAGCAGGTTGGAGATGCAGCTTGGAGCCTCACTGTCAGGGAGCTGCTTAAAATACGGGCTGTTTCTCTGTTTGTAAAGCTGCTCTCCTGAGAGGAAGCTCAGCACAGCGAGAGTCAGAATGAATGAAAAGAGGTCAAATGTCCTGTCAAAATGCTGCCACAAACTGAAATGTTGACATTATTGATCCTTCTGACATCTGTGGCGGGGGTTGCATTCACGTCCATAGAGTTGCAGAGAAATATTGCCTTGATCCATTGCTGTTGCTAAATCTGTTTGTGTGCATTTAATGTATTTTCCAATAAAACATTTTCTTCTATCCCAGTTTAATAGGCAAACTCAGCTCTTAACCATTAATATGTTGTTTCCCTTAGTAATAACCCACAGCGTTCAGGGGAGCTTAACCAATGGCAAGAATTTGTTTGCAACCACCACTTTCAGTCATTATGAAAATAGTCATGATTTAGTGGCGTTAGGTTTGTGGTGGGCGTCCCTGTAAATGCATAAATGTAGATGGTTAATGTGTTGATGCATTAATCTTTGAGACATCTCTAGTTGGCAAAGTTAATGCAGCTTAGTTTCAGTATTCTTTTTGGAAAGTTACAGTACGTTTTCATAGTATATTGAGCTATTTTATTGCAAAATATTAAGAAAATATGGTTCCACAGGATGTTTAAAATAAATGTGCACTGCTGCGATTAAGAAACATTATATATATATATATATATATATATATATATATATATAAATATATCCGTACTGAAATATCTAAACTCTACTGCTCTACTTCACAAAGTATCAATTTAGGCTGGAAGTAGCTGGTTTAAGCTGGTCTCCCTGCCTGGCTAGGCTGGTCAGGCTGGTTTTAGCTGGTTGTTCTAGCTGGTCTCCCTGCCTAAACCAGCTAAGACCAAAAGCCCTCTAAAACCAGCCTGCAGACCAGCTTAACACTAGGAGACTAGGAGACCAGTTAAATCCAGCCAACCGGCTTAGGCTGGTTTTAGCTGATTTACAGCAGGGTAAACATCTGATATGTGGAAACAGATCTGTGCATTAGAGTGAAAGCAGTCTATTAAAGCTTCCAGTGTCCATGATCTCATCAGCAGTAATGAAACTGCGATAATGCTGATTAAAAAAGAAAAACCCATAACTATAATTGTCTGTAAACGTTCAATACTGAAAGTGCTTTTTCTTCGTCACTTGTGATTGTCTTTTTCCGCTTTATTACATTATACACGCTTGTATGCTTTAAAGCTTTATGCTCACTTTGAATTCTTAATAATAATTAATGAATTATATATTAATAATATAACATATAACATTCTAAAAAAAATAGCCTGCTTATATAATTTAATAAAAATTCTCAAAATAAATTTAATCTAATCTTGAGGCATTGTGATACCTAATTGATTTCAATCGTTGACATAATAATCGTAATCAAATTGACTCATTAAACCAGTGCCGATTTACACCCCTAATTTTAGCTGGAAGAACTGGTTTGAAGTTAAACCCCTAATGGATTTATTTCTTACAAACCTGCAGCTTTCCGCTTGACAAGCCATTAATTAATCTTTTTTAATAAAGCAACTAACTTATCCCAATCTTGGATGGCCTGAGGCTGAGTACATTTTCAGCACAGATGAGCACACACATCAACATATCTCCACATGAGAAGCGTTTATTAGACTAGAAAGGGCGTCGTTTCAAAATGAAAGATATTAAAAAATATGCAACACAGTGCTAGCCGGGGTCACTCATACTTCATTAATTAAATTACAAACTTTTAATTTAGCTAAAATACATAATACCATATATATATATATATATATATATATATATATATATATATATATATATATATATATATATATATATATATGGTATATTAATGTCTCATTAATAATGTAGGCTTAATTTAAAATTTGAACGCATCTTGCTGCACAGATATTTTGAGTCTCAACTTTGGACCAAGTTCTACACTCAACCCAAGTCACTACGTAAAGTCACATGTCTCTTTTTTGATCAGCTCACACACTTTGTTACTTTGAATGTTGATGTAACTGATTTTCCTATAACAGTAACTCAATAATTTATTCATGCTGCAATGCATGCCTGGAACTCACAAAGCCAAAGGAAAACATTTCCACAAGATGAAATTCTTTGTACAGACAGACTCGTTTCACTAGTTGGGAAAACATTTAGGGTAATTATGTTGGTCTGACAACAAGTTTAAAGAAAATAGCATTGTATTTAAGACACAGTTTTGTTAACTGGAAAAATGTGCAGTTCTATTTTTTTTACAGCGTTGTAAATGCTCTTTGGATTATTTTCAAAACATGGCCATCAGGTTTACTCAAGCTCATGAAGTTCCAGTTCTGCCATTAAAGCATGAAAAGAGACAAACCAAATATCGGCTTTCTTAATAAGTCTTACATTCATTTTTCTGAGCAACGTTTATCTCAAAATGTAAAACTGATGATATCATTTCTAATGTGATGATTTTCTGGCGTATGATCTGCTGTGGCAATCACAACTTTCAGGCAATAGCTGAAAACACCCATCTTCTGTGAACACTCATGACCACAAGCAGAGGCACTTCTTTTTTTTTTTACATAGGATATATATATATTGTTCTCTTCCTCTGTATTTCTTAATTTATCTTCTGCTTTTGTTTCTGTATGTTAAAAATGTCTGAGATGAATGAATATAAATGTCTGTCTGCACTTTTCTTTGGTTGGCAGTTCTTGCAGTGATCCAGACAAAATCTTGTTTTTTTCCCGTCAGAGTTGTCCTGCAGGTTTCAAGAGAAAACAGTTTCTCAGACTCTCTGGCTGCTCTCTGCATGCTCGTGTAGTTTAGATGCTCCAAAAAGAAAAAAAGGGTGGTAAATTTTTCAAGGATGTTGCATTTCTAAATAATTGATCAATTTGATTATTTGGCCCTGCAGTACTTTCAGACCAACTATGTAAAAACCAAACCAAAGCATCACTCCACTATTTGTTAGCTTACCCCCATGTTATTCATTATTGACCAAATATTAATTTTGGGGTGGAGTAACCCAAACCTTGCACGACTTACTTTCTTCCATAGAACGCAAAAGAAAATATTTTAAAGAACATTGGAAGCCAAAGCACTGGAGCCCATTGACTTGCAATGTATGGACAAAAAACACTGAGACATTTCAAGTTTGGGTAAGAAAAACACAATATTAAATCAAAAACTTCATTTGTACCTTTATGCAAATTCCTATGGCTCACTGGAGTCCAAATCTGTTTTGATGAGGAAACTAAAGCATCTACATTTTTGTACTTTAGAGACTTTTTGTTGATGTTCCAAAAAGAAAAAAATGGTGGTGAATTATTCAAGGATGTTGCATTTCTAAATAATTAATCAGTTTGATTACTTGGTGCTGCAGTACTTTCAGACCAACTATGTAAAAACCAAATCACATACAAGGATCATCTGTCAATACAAGGAAAATTCTGTCATTGTTTACTTGCAATGTATGGGAAAAAACCAAAAAACAAATACAGGTTGGAAAAACATGAGGGTCATTCTATCCACCTGTCATGTTTAGATCAAAAAGTTAATTCGTAAGTTTATGCTAATTCCTACGGTTCACTGGAATCTTTTATGTGAAATACTAGTGTTGTGACAATTATATTTGGTTTTGAGGGGTAGCTGAACAGCATGAAGTGTTGAGTGGCACTTATGTAGGGAGTCATGCCTGTTACTGCAGTTTAAGGCCCCCGAGTGATTGTTAAATATATATGAGGTTATTTCTGGAAGGGAGTGTTGAGAACTGTAAGTCTGCACAATACTGTGAGCAGCTAAAGGTCAGTGAACAATATGGTGCGTGAGGCCTTACGTCTTACAAAACCAGGGGAGGTTGTTTCGGCAGTGACTCAGAGCTTGATTCCTCGGCCTCTGGATCATAGTGAGAAACAGCTGATGATACTGAGTAATTTGCTTGTGATAATTAAATCAGTCCTCCACACGGCTTCGTGCAGCCAGAGACAGTGCTGCAGCGGACCGTGAGATATTAAGGGAGAATGTGGGTTTTTAAATGCAGATGATTATGCGTTGGATTGACCTCCTGGTATTTGAATTCATTTTCCTTCTCATGTTTCAAAAGCATGCACTCTTATATCGCTGTGAAGAAGACTGAACGGATGGTTCATTCAAAAATGAAGATTCTGTCATTATGTACTTTCCATCATGTTGCTTTAAACCTTAATGACTTTCCTGTCTATGAAAGTGGCGACAGAGTGAGAATCTCCAGTGAAGAGAAAAGCTGCGTTTCTGTAAGTACATCATTAAGACATTTTTTAACTGAAAACCATTGCTTCTAGCTAAAATACGAGTTGATTATGTATTACGGTGTTTACCCTAGTGAAAAGGTTGTCTTGTCTGGAGCAGGATAAAAATACAGATATGTGTTATTATGAATTATGGACTCGTATATGGACTAGAAACATCAAAAAGATGCCTTAATTATGGATTTGTTTCTTACAAACATGCAGCTTTGTGCTTCCTAAGACAATAGATTACTTGTGATGGATTATTGTGATGTTTCTATTAGCTGTTTGGACTTCTGACGGCACCCATTCGCTGCACAGGACCCATTAGTGAACAGATGATCCAAATCTGTTTAGATGAAGAAACTTAAACACCTACATCTTTGGGTGAACCAGTCCTTTAAATCAATTGTTCTTTTGAGTCTCAGGTTCGATAACAATTGATATAAATGATTCATTAATGAATGTGACTTATCTGATACATTCAATGATGCAGATATCTTTTGTGTCCCGTGGAAAACTTAAAAGTCGTACAGGTGTGGGATGGCAGTCGCTTTCGTTTTCAAGGGAACTGTCTGTTTAAACACAATGCACGTGTTGCACGCTCACTTCATAGATTGCAGCCGGTCACTCTGAAGTGTTTACTTTCCCCAGCAAAGACCCTGGGGTGCTGTTGAGGCATGCTGAGCAAACATGGGCAGCAGCAGAAGCTCCGCCCACTACTGAGACAGAGCCGGTCTTGGCCACCTCTGGCCTGATACATGATCAGAGAGTCAGCTGCAAAGGGTATTCCTGTGTGCATGTGTGTGTGTGTGTGTGTGTGCATGTTTGTTTTTTAATGTCAGATGAAATGGTTCGGGGTGATAGACTGTCACATGTCACAGTGTCGCCCTGCCATCAGTAGCATTATGGACTGGAGCAGCTCGGGAGTACAGGGGACTGATGGGCGACTATGTGGAGTGTTTCCGTCTGATGAGAAGGAATGCTGAATGTAAGGTCTGCTGCACAGACCACCGACCCTCCCCCATCTCCTTTAAAGACAACACGACACAGAATGCATTTAACTTCGGTAATGTGAGTGAGACAGATTGTACAGCTGGAAATAATGTAGGGTGGGACTTGATTTCATCCAGCAGCTTATCGTTGGATTGCTATTGGATGGTCATGATATTATTAGTGCTCGCATAACTATTACATACTTGCGGTTAGGGATTTGAACGTCCCCCTAACTCATAAGTATTATCAGCATGGAACTATAACCATTCATGCAACTTTTTAACACTTTTTTTTAATTGTGTTTGTATTTCGAATCGAATCGGTGGATTGTGAGCAATATTAGCCTTTAGAGTGTGCACATTTGAAATTCTTATTTTAACATACTACAGTTTAGGACATACTAAGACATTTTTACAATCCAGTGCACTAATTTCCTATTGTAGTACTATGTAAACATACACTAGTTAGACCGTTGCGCTCGCGTCTTGTGGCTCGTTTCGCACATGAGCACTGAATTTTTAAGAATCCGTGTCAGGTTGAAGGTAAGGAAGGCGATTTCGGATAGAAAAACAAGAGTAACCTAGTTTGAAAGCATGATGTCTCCAGAACAGAGCAGAGCAGAGGCTAAGCAGTGACACAAGAGAAAACATTAGTGGTACATTAAATGCAACGCTATTAGATTACTGATGTCTCATTCACTGGTGACAAAACTTTTCAGTAACAAAGCCCATAATATGTCAGTAATAGCACCTTTTATTCTCACTCGGTCTGCAATAGTGTAATAAAACACATTCGACGACATATCCTGTCTGCGCGAATGTTGACAGGCAGGTAGGACAGCCTTTTGTCCTCGGACGAACTTACGTTTTCCACAGACTATATAAATACAAATACATATATTTAGGCCACTTAATTTAGAGATTGCTGTCAGGATGTAAAGGGACTTTCAACCAGCATAAAACAGAGAAACAAAAATGGTGTGAGCTTTTGTTTACAGTTGCAATTTGGCATGGCAACTGTTTTTATTCTGCGCTGCACTTTTTAAAAAACCTTCTTGAGCGCTCCATCTCGCATTTTTTTGACACAAGTAAGCCCTTAATTCTATTTTTAAATATTTAGGACGGATAGTATGTGAATTGGGACGAAGCATCAGGTTTCTGCATTAGCTTTGCCTACGACACCCAAGCATTATGGCATAGAGTTTTGGAATGACAATCAATTGTGCACAGACCTACTTATTAGAAAAGAAAATAATTCGTATTTCATATTGAAGCCTTTCAGAACTTCTTTCTTCTTTCTGCTAAAGTGTGGTGAGTAGTCATGCTGGCTTGTCCTTCAAAAGAAGACGAATCGAAGCAGAAGCGTGAGCTAAGCGTGCCGCTCTACCATTGGTTATGTCATTCTGGCAGCAGTGCAGTAGCAGCACAGTCACCTGTCTCTCTCTCTTTCTCGATGCTGGCCTTTATTTTTAGACTCCTAATCTGTTTCAGAAGTTGTCCAGGATCATGCACCAAGCTCGAGCAGCTCCCCTGCTGTTGTCAGCTTCATAATTGGTGGGCTATAAAAAGATTTAAAAAAAAAAGACTGAATCTGCGCTTTATGCACTGATAGACAGACTGAAGATGAGCTACAGTTACACAACAGAACACATAACCAGAGAAATATCAGCTCAGAGGTTGTTCTCGTGTAGCGCTGGAGGTAATAAGTTCACAGCTGTTTTGTTTGGTAAATAACTACTAATAATGTTTGTATTTTTGTAGATCTGCTTTCTCATATTCCATCCACATAGACCTCATCCATCCAGCCTGATGCAAAGCATTGGCAACTCCTTTCACCTTGTAATATCTCATAATTTCACTGACAGTAGATATTCTCAATAAGGTTTAAAAATCACAGTGAAATATGGTTGATATAATAATATGCCAACAACTTCTAGAAAGAAAATTAATCAGTCTATGGCAATGTCACTTTAACAGAATGCATGCATAATCAGAATATTAATATAAAATTCCTTTATTAATAAAAAACGTCATGATTTGGTCATTGTTGAAATCTTTTATTAATGGGGACACTCCTATAGTAGATTTTTATTGATATGTTTTCATTGATTCTCCATTTAGGAGGAACTAGAAAAACGATTGACGTAAATGTACAAAAATGTCATCATTTTCCTCAAATGTCAAAGATTTTCTTTCTTCTGTTGCTCATAAAAGAAGATATTTTGAAGAACGTTGACGGTAGCGTTGACCTTTACCTTCATGGAAAAAAATACTAAGTAAGTCATTGGTTACCATCTACTGTTTGATATTTGTGAACCATGATCACACTGACTGTGCACACTTCCCACATGTGTATCTTTTTGATCACGATCATTGACTCGCGCAGTGTTTGGATGGAATGGTAACACAATGCTACGGTTTAAAGTCCAACTGTCAGTCTTTCCATGTTTGGGAGTAAAGGGGGAATTCCTTTCAGGCTGATTTGTTGAGACTGAGCAGATCCTCTCGGCACACTGCTGGTAGTGTACGAGAGGAAAGGAGGAGTCAGTTTGGCATGGGCGGAAATAACAGTGTTGGCTGCTTTGTGGTATGTGTGCAACTGGGGGAGTTTAAACTCTCTGTGACTGAGAAATAAAGACATCACATTATAAATACTTGTGTGCACGAGAACTGTGGGTCCAAGAAATTGTGGGGAGCGAGAAAGAGAGAGAGAGAGAGAGAGAGGGAGGGAAAGAAGCCTTCCTGGAGGCCAGGATGTTCAGCCTTTAGGAAGGAAGTGACCAGTGTTTCAAACACACAAATAAATGAGGTCATCCATCACTGTGTTCTCTAACCCACTCATTAAACCTCTTCCTTCTGGCCAGGGGCTCTTTCATCAAACCCTGCTACCCCAAATAAACACAAACACATGCAAGAGAATCTGCACACAAATCAGTGTCTATCCACAGCACATAGCTTTCAATTCGTAAAAGTTCATCATACAAATTCGTATGAAATCGGCCTATAAAATAGTTATGTTTTTCTCATAAGATTGAGCTGGCTTGAACTCAGTGCTCTCCTCTTTACATGAGTCTGAAGTGCTTTCTAGATGAAATGTTCTCATGAAAGATTCACACGGCTCAGCGTTACATTGTTCCAAACCTCTGTGAAACACAAAATAAGACATTTTGCTGAATGTCCAAGCTGCTCTTTTCTATACAATGAATGTTACTAAAAAGAAAACTTTTTATGAGAAGCAGACACATTATTTTATTTTAATAAACTGTCTTAGAAGTCTTCAATTTCTGCACTACTTGTGTCTTGAAAAAAATATGACCGGCTGATTTGTGTCCATTAAAGAATTTGTTTACTTTTAGAATAACATTTCTTCTGATAATTTACCCTCAAATCCTCTCCCATGACCTTATGGGTTAGTAAAGCATCTATTGGATACACGCTTCAAAATCTTGTCAGAAATAGAAGGTATTTTTTGCCTTGTGTTTTATGAATACTGCTAATTTAGAGATACGTTTTGGCGTTTTTTTTGCATACTATATATTATTTGATTTCTGGTACTGTGTTAACAAGGAATAATGCATCTACCGTTGGTTAAACAAAACAGACTGTTTTGATTAAAAGGTTATACTTACCATAGGCTCTGCATATTAAACTGGAACAGGGGGAGGATTTTACCATCTAATTATACAATTTGACCTTTTCTGATTAACAAATGGCAGTGGCAGGTCGTCCAATCAAATGGATTTCTCCAAAAACAATCGTATCTGGCCTGCCAGGGTGTTCTATATTAGGCTCAAATGGTGGAAAATCTCAAACAGGAAGTTTCCATTTGGTCTGCTGGTGGTGAGAGTCTGTCCTGCGTGGCTTGAGATGTGGAAACAGAAGGCTTGCTGAAAAATGTGCATTGTGCAGTTCAGCAGCTTACCAACCCAACACACACACACACACACACACACACACACACACACAGCATCTAAACCCTCACCCTCTCTAACTGTGGCTCTATCCATTACTACACAACCTGTCATGCATGACTAGCACTCATTCAACCAGTTATTGTATTCGGTTGTGGTGCGAACAGATCACAGAAATCAAAAAAGGAGAATAAAGCCAACTACAAAAGACTGTTGTGTCTCAGCAAGAGAAAACTCAGCAGCCAGTCTGTGTTTGCATGTTATCCTACATATTGAATTCCCTGTTTTAAACACAGCACCTGCGCTAGTTTGAGCAAAACACTTTAGTTTTCTGTAAATAGTTTCAATGTATCTGATGGATTATGTCTTAAAACAGGAAGTTTTAGCTCGTGGCAGGCTTTTGCCTGGGTTAACACTAGAGCAGGAAGCTAATCGAGAACAATGTAGAGTCAAGATGAAAGCCAAGATTTTCTTTCTCTTGATCTAATCGACAGTCAAAACAAATTACTACATGGCAACATAAAGCATTTAGTGACGCCACATGTGGCGCAGCCAGGAAAAGCAAATGCTACAGCGCTAATTTTGTCCCATTAGCATTCTAAACTGTCTTACAATGGGCATTTTCGTCAGACAAACATTCCTTGATAGTATGTTTGACATCTCAACATGATACTATTGACTTGCTTCATAACTTTGAAACAAGTGATCTTTTTGAAGCTCTTGAGAGGGGCAATTTCCGTTTTCTCTGTGGAGGCATAAATCTGAACGAAAACCTTTAAAGAAGTCTCATATCCTTTGGATGGCAGCCATGTGCAGAATTCAATCTGTGGTATCCCTCCTCAAGGATATCCTTCCCATGACCTGCCAAACTGTCTCCTCTGATGGTAGAGGATATTAAAAAATCCTAATTAATAACTTTGTGTGATATGGATGTGTCAGGATCTGGGCTGCTTTCTGAAGGGTTGCATTTTCAGACCTCTCATGAACTGTCTATGAGCGCTGTGACTTTGAACAGGGCACCGAGAGATGGTTTTAAAATGACATTTCGTGTAAGATTAAATTTGGATCCGTTCTTCATACGAAGCTACCTCATGGCTACAAAAACAAAAGTGTCATGTGGATCATTCCCAATGATCCCTATCGACTTTTATTGAATGGAAAAGAGCAGATATTTTGCTAAATCACTTAACATTATGCAATAAATATAATGAAATTACAATGAAAATACAGCATTTATTAATCTTGATTATTGTAAATGTATACATACACTACTTTTAAAAGGGTTAGTATGGTAATGTTTTTTAAAAGATGCCTCTTATGCTCACCAAGGCTACATGGTATATGTATAGTATATAGTAAAATGTAGTAGTGATATAAAATATATTGATAGAAAAATATTGTAAAATATTATTATATGACTCCAAATCAAATCATATATATATATGATATGATATATATGTATATATGTGTGTGTGTATGTATATATATATATATATATATATATATATATATATATATATATATATATATATATATATATATATATATATTCCTTTATTCCAGTGATGGAATACATTTTCTCCATCATTACTCCAGTCTTCAGTGTCACATGATCCTTCAGAAATGTGACCCTATAGACCACAAAAGCAGTTATAAGTAGCATGAGTATGTTAGCAATAGCCAAAAATACATTGTATGTATCAAAATATGATATTCTATAATAGGGTCCAGGGTCACAAATGATAAGCTGATTTGCTGCTTAAGACACATTAGTAATATATATTGTATATTATAAATATTATTTATATTTTGTAATATTCCAAATGCCTTTACAGTCCATTTTAATATTTGTTGAATAAAAAGAACAATAAAAAAAAAAATAGACACAAAATTTTGAATGGTACCTGTGTTAATTTAAAAAGGATAAATCGTAACTCTTTTTACATTGCACAAAAAATACAAACAAGTGACGTGAAGGTGAACAGATGACACAAAACTCACTTTATTTAGTTAGTTATTTAGTTATGTAAAATGTGTACTGTGAGTCAGTTTAGTTAAAAGTGTTGGAATATGACTGTATGTAATATAACTGTAAATATCTCATCACATATACATTATGCATTGAACTACAGCTGCCCAACATCTTACACACATGCTGGTAGTTTATGGAGAGTTGCAAAACACACAGCTGGCCTTGTGCTGTTCTTCCCATGGTTCTCTTGGGGATATTCGACATGTGCAGCCTTGTGACGGATACCACGGTGTTCGTACATGCACAGCCTAGCCCTAGAGAAACCAGCATGAAGTCTCGCCCCAAAACATGCTTCAGTGATTGACAGGTGCTATGATGTTTAATATGTGACAGCAAACCTGAGGGGATTTAATTGTAACATCAGTGCTCTTTCAAACTAACCTTAGGCATCTGCAACATAAAGCCAGGCTGTGGCACATGCTACATATTAGCTTCTCAGGGAGCACTGCTGCAGGGGTTGGAGTCAAATGACGGGTGTAGAAGATAATTACCGCCAATCCCACAATGCAGTGTGCAGACCCGGGGCTGATGGCTCTCATGCAGTCGGTGATCAGCCTGTCGTGTGATTTAGTGGCCAGATTAATGAGATGATGGTGGATACTGATACAGACATTACGCAGTCACGGTGGTCTGTTCCGGCTCAAGGGCTGACGGGAAGCTTTCATGTGTGTGTCCTCAGGTCCTCATCACACAGCACAACTGCGTCCAACGTAATCGCTGCCTTTCACAATTAGCCAATTTGGTGTCTGACATGCCTGAATGTCAGGATTCGGTTTCTGGAATGGGTCTGTTCGGATATTGACTCTGGCAGGTGGTTTCTTTCTGTGGTGGGGTTGGTCAATATGCAGCAAATCGTTTTTGGGATATTTGCGATACGTTTCTTTAATTTAAAAATCTGGAATAAGTGCATTGATCTTAATGCAGTTTTTTTTAAGTTGGCATCTATTCTCTAAATACAACTGTCCTTCAGATGTACCTTTATTATTAATTGCAGTGTACACATCGCAAAATGCAATCACCAACGGATGAATACTGCCAAATACTAGCCCCTGTCATTGCGCTCATATGCACTACAGATTCTTGCAGCTTGATTTAAATATGACATTTTGAAGTAGACTGAATTCTTGAAAAATCACTTGTTTTGAACATAGTCATTTGCATCAACATTAAAAAATTGAATTATGAAAGTCTCTGGCATTTTACAATGCTTTAATGTTTTGGTGTTTATTGATATAAATTATATAAAACAGTAAAAATATTTTTTTTAAATATCATTACTTTTTCAATTTTTAAATATTCATTCACTTTGGATTTACTTTTGCAATTACAATCTAAAAAAAGAAAAGGGGTCCTGTTACCAACTTAAATAAATGCATGGTTTAAAATCTACAAAAAGGCAATGTACTACTGGTTTAAAAAAGCCTTTTTGATTTAAACAAGTTCTGTTAACATAATAATGTCTTTATAATATCCTTTACATTAATTTTAATTGACGTAATTATTGTCTAATTTAAACTGCTCCTGCGTTAAAGACATAGTTGGCCAAAAATCTAAATTACCTGAAAATTTACTCACCCTCAAGCCAGCTACGTGACTTATGCTTTCAGACAAATACAATCAGAGCTATGTTAAAAATGTCCTTGCTCTTCCAAGCTTTATAATGGCAGTGAACGGGGGTCGAGATTTTGAAGCTCATATTTTGAAGAAGCACAAAACAAGGATTTGTTAGTGTTACAGGAACTTAATTTGTTTGTTGGTTGAACATAATTTCATTAGAAGTTGTCATAGCTCAAAATGACTGTTCCGTTCATTTTTTTGTTGTGACACAATTTTGAGACTTGAGTAAATTTGACCTATATAGCCCAGCCCTCGTCTGAGGTGGAAAACCATTGGCATGGCCCGATAGGGGTGTCCTCAAAGCTGGGGCTTTGCTCCTGTCTGTCCTGTAATCTCACAGTCATCACACGGCACACATACTGAAAGGCCAGTGATGATATCAGTCCGCATTCCTCTTCAGCGGGCAGAAACTTTCTCATGGACAACGAGAGTGTTTAACCATGAGCAGGGCTTCTTTCTTTTCCTGGGTGCTGCTGATAAGTAACTAGTCTGATGAGTTTCACATTTAAACTTTCACCCGTGTTCTCCTAGATTGAAGATTTATGAAGTTCTGGGAATCACATTTTTCACAGCAGCTTCCATCATCACTCCATCACAGGAGCTTGAAAGAGTGGCGTGCTGTTAAATCTGTTTTGTTAAGAGTAACCAAGAGCAGATCTGGAGGCCTTCCCGGGGGGTGAATATATATCACAGAATGACTGCCTTCGCATCCATGTCACTCTCTAGAAACAGCAAGGGCTTTTTGAGTAAAAAAAGGGTTGCAGAAGTATATTGAGTGTTCGTAACCGTGTTCCTGCTGAATCGACTGAACCAAAGCAAAAGAAATGAAGTGTTCATCTGATATGTGAGATACATGAAGTGTGAAATAATGCAAAGACAATAAACTCGGCTTTCTATTGTTTTGTCTTCGCTGGCTGTATGCGAAAGAAAAACCGCAGATGGACCATTGTAGTCATGTATAATTGACTCTTATGAGTTATTACTCAGTCGAAAAGACCTGAGTCAGTCTTACTCCATCAGAGTCCTTCAGAGGAGCTATTTATTTAACATCTGAATCATTGATGACTGGATGTTTACTGTATATGACAATGCACAGTTTAAGACACTCATAAAAAGGTTATAGTCAAACAACATTTACATATATTATAATCAGTATGAGCGTTTTTTTGTTGAAAATGTTTTTTTCTTTTTCTTAATTGTCATTAAAAGTAATTCTCGGCACAATGTTTTGCAGTCAAAGTGCACTGCAAATGATTCATATATTCATTTGGCAGATCAGAATCGCATTCATTGTATACCCTTTTTTTTTTAATTCAGTTCTTAATTTTGCTTGGAATTAAACCCATGAGCTTTGGGTTGTTAGCAACATGCACTGCTGTGTGACAATTGGAAAGCTCTGAAGACATTTAGACACATTCAGACAAAAAAAGTCACGATAAAGGGTGAAATAACCAGGCTTTAAGATAAAGCACACGCCAGATCTCTTAAATAAGACAAAAACTAGTTTTTCTTCAATAACAAACCTGACGTCGATGTAATAAAAAACTGATAGCACGAAGACCTGACCCGAAAACTCACACACAGACTCAGGTTGGATAGCAGATCTCTATTCTGTAGACATGCAGGCTGCACTGAACTGACATCTTGACAAGCGCTGTTCAGCCATTGGAGGAAGCAGGAAGAGTGTCGGTTTAATGCTCTTCAGATGCTGGTTGCATGCTGCAGTGATCTGGAAAACACTCTGCTCAGGCTGTGTGGGAATATGCAGCAGGAAGACACACTAATGACGGCCTCTCACAAAGTCCCTGCTTCGCCACAGAGCAGCGCTTTTAATGAAAGGGTAGTGGCTTAGGCTTAATCTATTGACAATAAACTTTTCCACCCCCGAAGTACAAATGTTTATTAGTCAGTTAAGTGGATCTGAGAATGTTGAGTGAACGCAAACATATGAGAAAACGGTTATTTATTTACATTTTACGGTTTCCTCCTCAGCAACAGGAAGGGTTACTGGATTTTGAGGCTCTCGCACATCTTGTGGTGATTTTAGACTGCCATCTTGTGGCTTAGGAAGTACTTTTAATTAGACCCGTTGAGTGCATATTGTGCATAGCATGCTGTAGTAAGTGTACTGCATTTCTACCCAACAAACATTTTTGTATGCAAATGAGGGTTTATACATTCATATGTATTTGGTAAATTTATAATGTCGTTGGAGTTAAACAACCCTTTTGAATTTAAAAAAAAGAAAGCAATACTATTTATTCAGCAAGGATGCATTTCAAATAAACAAATAATGCTATTTCAAATCAATATTGCTCCTTAAAGTTTGTGTTTAGCAAGAAAAAAAATACTTCTAGAATTTCCTCGACTCATTACACAGCACAAATTTTTTTTCAATAATTATTTATAATTATTAAATATCTCTTGAGCAGCAAATTAACGCTTCTGAAGGATCATGTGACACTGAACACACTGAAGTAATTATGCTGAAAATTTAGCTTTGCATCACAATTATGTTTAAAAAAATATTCAAACAGAAAATTTCAATTGTAATAGCATTTCGCAATAATCCAGATTTTACTGTATTTTCTATTAAATAAATGCTGCACAATATAGTTTTTTCAAGGAAAAAAATGTATAGTGTATATTATAAATAAATTCAAATCTAAATATAATTAAAAACAAATCCCTTTTAAGCGAGCTTGGTGTTACTGAAAAATGTAATGTACATTTTTATGTGACATAAATAGAAATGCGTTACTAAAAATAGCTTTTGTTGTTGTGTGGAGCTCATGACAATATTGGCAAGAAAAATCTATCAGAAAAAAATCCTTATTGTTGAGCCCTGAGGCAGTATGCAGCATATACTGTGCATTATGCAGTGAGCAATGCGCTAGTGCCCCGTTCCCTACATCAGTCATGAACCTTATCAGCGCAACAAAGCATCAACTTTGAAGACTGGCTGTTTGAATTTGGGATTTACTAGGACGCCGTGCAGTTCTTTTGAGAATTCACCTCTCTCTTCGTCTGGTTTTCTCTCTCTCTCTCTCTCTGCAGCTGGCAGGTCTAGGGAGAGGCAGGCAGCATGGCTGAACCCAGACGAGACAGCACCAGCAGCCTGCAGCGCAAGAAGCCTCCATGGCTAAAACTGGACATTCCCCCCGCTCAGGTGCCCTTGGACGAAGCTCCAGCATTTGTTCAGGTAGGTACGCCACTGTCCGCCTCACCTTAAGTGCGTAGCGTAGCTCTGGTTTCAAGTTCTGCCCATGTCTCTCTTCCACAGCCCGTGAAGAGGCATGGTTTCCATCGCAGCGTCAGTATGCCTGTGGAGACCTCTCATCTCCCCTCTCCTCCGCGCGACCTCTTTGACCCTCGGCGGGCTGCTTTCCAGCGTCAGTCTTCAATCACGCAAACCATCAAGAGGTAGGAGAGGCATTACTTGTGACTGTTACTCACTTCTGCTCTTACGAAGCCATTAGGTCTGAGACTCGTGTCTCTTCCAAAGGTCAAACTCTGTTCCAAAACCTAGTGAGCTGTCACTGTCAATAGACATTTAACTATGGTTTCTATCTCAGTTAGGATGCTGCCTTAAAAGAATAGTTCACGGAAAAAAAAATATTCTGTCATGAAATGTACACCTTAATGTCGTTTCAAACCTGTAAGAACATAAATTAAGATATTTTTGTTGAAATCATAAGCTTCATAAAATGGAGGTGGACTATTTTAACGATGTCCTTACTATCTTTCTGGGCCTTGAAAAATTCAGTTGTGTTGCTTTCAGAAAGCTCTCGGATTTCCTCAGATATATCCTAATTTGTGTTGTGAAGAACAAAGGTATTATAGGTTTGGAATGACACGAGGGTAAGTAATAAATGACAGGATTTTCATTTTCACTTTACGATTAGCAAAATGCCGGTGAAATTTCACAAGCAAAAAAGAGGTCTGTAATGTATTATGAATATAGAGACTATAAAGCACAGTTCAGACAAACCAAACAACTTGCACACATTGCCAAATATGTGTGTGTGAAATTCCCAAACGCATGTGTTGCTTTTTGAAATGACTCAATTTCATACGTGACAATTCGTCAAACAACGGTGAATGTGACCAATCCCATATGCAGCTCACTACATTTTGGAACAAAGCTAAATGACTACACCAGCATTCATTTTATACCGTTTAAGTCTTGTTGTAGGAGTTTTAATTGAATGAATGCGCATTAATATAGCCCATGATCCTGCATACTTTGTTCTTGATTTTGAATCGTGTGTTTTTCCGTAGTCAATGCTGTAGCACCTTCCTGGTTGAAAGCCACTGTTGCCAGGCTTTTTTATGATTTGTTTGCTGAGATTGTTTTGAGTGGAGATGTAATAGGAATGTGCATGTGATTTCTGTGCCAGAGGGTTTGAAATTCCTCATTTCATGGCTCCATTTCATGGCTGATAAACGGAATATGAAAAGAACCAGTGTCTGTGGGCCTGTTTGCATAATTTCTGTGTGGACAACCAGATTTCAGCCTTGTGTTGTGTATTTGTGCTGTGTGTTTGTGTATGTGTGTGTGTGTGTGTGTGTCTGTGACTAGCACATGTCTCTCACTCATATGCTACTCATTAACTCTCGCACACTCCTTTGACTGATAATAACCCTCCTGCTGGAATACTCTGCTTCTGCTCATCTTGCTAATCTTGCTCTCTGGCTCTTGTTGATCTGTTTTCCAGTTCTTCTCCTTCACTCTTTTCTTTTTATCCTTTTCTCTTCTGCTTCTTTTCCTCGTCCTGTTCTTCCTCTCCTCTCGGGCCGTCCACAGCAGCAGGAGGGTGCACTTTGAGAGGATTAACACTGTGCCCATTAAGGGTCACCGTGCAGGGCGGCGTGGTTTCAGACGGCACCAGTCCCTCTCCAGGACCCTGCTCAGGTACAGCAGAGCGCAGGAGGCCTGGCGAGGGAGCTCTTACACACAACACACACACATGGCACTCTCTCGCTCAGTCAGCTTCGGTGTTACAATTGTAATAGTTGTTCCCATGTAAAAGACCATCCTTTTTTTTTTTATACATACACAAGCTGCCTCTAACTAATATATATATATATATATATATATATATATATATATATATATATATATATATATATATATATATATATATATATATTAATAAGTACACTTTAAAGTACTAATATGCACCTTGTAGGGGTAATAAGGTCCGCTGAACCCGATTTTAAAAAGTGGAGGCATGTCTAAATCTTTGTAGACCCTGGAACAACAGGGTAAATAAGAACCAGTTCATATTTTTAGTGAAGTTTAGGCTTAGAGTCTTGGTTTGAGGTTTAGAGTGTTTGGTGCTTACTTGCGGGTGAGGTTAGGTTAAGATGTATGGATATGGTCAAGACTACATTTTTGGATTAAAATGTTGTTCCAGGGTCAACAAATTATGTTTTTATAGCTGTCGTTTTGCGCTGAGCAGCATTGTGATGTAATAATATAATATTGGTGGTTACATTTGAAAAGTGCTATTGTCAGATTTAAATAAAATCATGGAGATTATTACAATCTCAAGAAGTATGTAAAGTGTGGAAATGTATATAGTGGATATTTATTTTCCTAGTTATGAAAAAGTTGTTTGTAAAAAATTTTTTATCTTTTTAAAAACTTTTATTCTGTAATTGCAAATCACTGGAAAAGGTGAAGAAATTGTGGAAAGGCGGAATTCCTGATAAAATTTTTTATATATAGCAGTTTAATATATTATACATATATATATATATATATATATATATATATATATATATATATATATATACAGTTCAAAAGTTTGGCTTTTTGTCATTTTTAATCGATAAGGAAGCATTTAGTTGACTAAAAGAAAGCGGCACAACAGTTTTCAACTGTGGTGATAATAATAAATGTTTCTTGAGCTGCAAATCAGCTAATCATAATTCATGATTCAATTTATTCTAAAATAACATGAAATACAAAAACTATTATTTTAAATTAATTCTGAATTCTGAAGTTCAAAAAGTATCAGTTTGTCAGCCTAGCAATATGTTAAATGACACAAACTGAGTTTTTGTATGACTTAAGGTTTAGGCGTGTAATGAATAGAAACATATAGTATAGTATGACTATACAAATTTGAAAGCCATTGCAAGCACACATGGCTCTTCATGTTTGAGTCAGAGCTATAGTTAGCATTAGCTTAAAGAGACAGCACTGACAGACTTGTTTACAGATCGCTTTCTGATTTAATGGCTCACAGACCTCAGAAAGAGTTAGAGGTCACCCATTGTGGGGTTTGAGTCCACAATCTTTCTGTCAAAAAATGTACACCACCATCGTTCTCCCTCAGCGCATGCTAAATTAGGATTGATTTTGTCTGTTCGTGGGCTGTTTTGTTTTCACATGTTTGTGATTCTCAGCAGTTGTCATGCCTTTCATGACTTCAGTCTTTTGTTAGGGACAAATAAGGATTCTTTTCGCGACATGCTTTCACTGTCTCTGACCGTTATGATTTCAACACGTCTCGTAGTTGCCATTCTTCAAAATTGAATTGAGCTTATCGCAGAAAACATTCCAAAGCTTCATACCGCTATATATGAGCCCACGGCACATTCATCTTCAGTTTTCTTGTGCAGTTTGACACTGTGCCCAGACTGGCAGGCTTTATTTGTTTTCTATTAGATGAAACAGAATAAGCCACAATTTGAGTCGTGTTTGTTGCCATCCCCTGTGAGTCAGAGATATGAGATTAGATTGCTCTCTGTGTACCGATCCAGGTGTTCTACTGAACTGTGTCCTATTTATACACTCAATGTAGTTTGTACTGAACAACTATGCATATACAAACCATGTTATTTTAATTTTATTTATATACCGATACAGTGTTTATTAATATTCTATAATCATGTATGTGACCCCAGACCAGGAAACTAGCCATAAGTGTGAAATTGAGATAATATTTGACAATATTTGGCTGAGATACAACTATTTGAAAATCTGAAATCTGAGGGTGCAAAAAATAATTGAATAAATAAATAAAAAATATTGAGAAAAGTTGTCCAGATTAATCCTAAACCTAATTTATGGTAGAATTTATTTACAAAATATATTCATATGAACATGGTATTTAATTAATATGCTAATGATTTTTGGCACTAAAGAAAAATCTATCATTTTGACACATTCAATGTATTGTTGGTTATTGTTACTAGTATCTGTGCTACTTATGACTGGTTTTGTAGTCCAGGGTCACATATACAAATTGAAGAATTGACTGTTATTTTAATGAGCTAACGCACATTCAGTTTCAAGGTTTATGGCAAGTATATTTTCTAACGTTACGGGCTATTAACAGGTATGGTAAAATGTTTTATGCCCTGACACTAGTTCAGTGGTGATTCATTTTGTATCTCGAAACCACTCCTGTTCTTCAGAAATTATCAAAATCTATTCACGGGTTCATGGCAAGCAGCTATGATATTTTGGCAAAAACCACAGTTGCCATGGTGCGTTTTTGTAACAGACCACCCCAGAGTATTTTTATTTCATAAAATAATTTTTTTTGTGGGTGAGACTGCAGTTTGCTCCCCAGCTGAACACTGTGTTTTTATTTTTATACTGTTTCATACTGATTCATCAGTTCGACTGAAACACGAGTCATAGCTGAACTTGAAAACATGTCAGCCATTAGACATCATGAAGCAGATGTTTCCCTAGTTAGTCTTTTTTTTTTTAATGACACAGCCAAGCAGCTGTGCAGACGGGTCAGCCTAATGTAGTCTGTATGTGCACTTGGTTTCATTTTTGTGACAGGACTTTACCCAGAAGCATGCCTGGGCATGTCCCATTTCTATTTCCTTTAGAAGTTTGCTAGAGTTACCTCACCAAAATTTCCTTGATCTCATTTGTACACCACCGGGAGGAGACGGTGTGACACACATTTGTGGAAACTACCATTGAAGAGTCCAGATATTGTGCAAGTACATGCTAAAGCGCACACAGCTGCAGGGAAACACAAGAAAGAGAGAGAGAGAATGAGGGATCGCGCGTGATCTGTGGCTGGCCGCTGAACAAGGGTTGTGTGCATCTCTCTCAGGGGCACGGCGGACTGGTTCGGGGTCAGTAAGGACGGAGACGCTACGCAGAAATGGCAGAGGAAGAGCCTGCGACACTGCAGCCTGCGCTACGGCAAGCTGAAACCTCAGGTGATCCGTGAGATGGAGCTGCCCAGCCAGGACAACATCTCCCTGACCAGCACTGAAACGCCTCCGCCTCTCTACGTGCCCTCTTCCCAGCATGGCATGCAGAAGGTACTGTAGCAGAAGTCTTTAGCACAACTTTTCCACTTCGTGTTTTCCTTTTTGACGATGCTCTCTCGGTTCAGATCGTGGACCCGTTGGCACGAGGACGCGCGTTTCGGATGGTGGAGGAGGTGGATGGCTACAGTGTGCCTCAGACTCCCATTACCCCCGGCGCGGCGTCCCTGTGCTCCTTCAACAGCTCTCGCTCGGGCCTGAACCGCATCCCGCGCAGACGCAAGCGCGAGTCTGTGGCCAAGATGAGCTTCAGAGCGGCAGCAGCACTGGTCAAGGTGAGCATCTTCAGACCTCGAGTTTCAGGTGACTTATGTGGATTATATGTTAATGATCAGAAAGGGTACTGAGGACTCTTTAGTTACTGTCAACACCACAATTGCCCTGAATTGATATGCAAATATAAATTAGTGTTTAACCAATGTAGGATTTTCTGTGCTGACACTGATGTATCTGTTTCTGACTTTGAAGCAATTGTTGGTGTTTAAACCCTCAGGATTCATATACAGGTTCTGAGGAAATGGCCTACACCCATTCTTAACTTCTTGGTTCAAGTGACAGAGAAAAAAGGTTTTACTGTATTTTAGGATGCTTTTCTAAACAAATGCGAAGAGGATTCTCCACAGACCTACATTAGTGTGGAGCAGAAGCTTGTCTGATAATGTCGAATTAGAACAGCTGCTAAGCAGGATTGTTCAGTAACATTTGTTGGCTTAGCGAAGGGTCATCTGAGGTTGTTTGAGTTCATGAGGACGCTTCAGATAAATCTTAAAAATGACCAGTAACTTGAAGCAGAATATACAGGTCAAAGGTCTTTGATGAATATTTTTGTATATGGTCTATGGTATTTACAGTAAGCCGTTTTTCTACTGCTTAGTAAAGTATGCTGATGTGGGGTCTGTTTACGTGTATTTTAAGGGTCGTTCGCTGCGTGAGGGCACACTGAGACGGGCTCACAGGCGCAGCTTCACACCTGCCAGCTTTATCGAGGAAGATGTTGTGGACTTTCCAGATGAACTCGATACATCGTTCTTCGCCAGGGTAAGGAAACCCAAAAAGTCACTCAAGCATTTGCTCCATGGAGACTTTTTTCGTATGTGTGTTTATGGTGCGTCTGGCCTCAGGACGTCCTGATGCAAGAGGAGATGTCCACCTTTCACGATGAGGTGTTTGAGTCTCCATCTGACTCCACCATGAAGGACGTGGACAGCAAACAGCTGGATGAGTCGGAGCTAACGGGCAGCGCGCTGGACAAAAGCGAGTTAGAGAGGAGTCACTTAATGCTGTGAGGTTCACAACACATTTTGTGTGATGTCACTTTACCTCCCACAATGATAGTGTTGGAAAAAACACAAAAAATTTATATATAATACTTAAATTTACATTTAGTCATTTAGCAGACACTTTTATCCAAAGTGACGTACAAATGAAAATATAATATATAATATATAATATAAATATAATACTTCAACATTTTTTTTTAAATTATATTATTTATAAAGTGCTAGTCAACGATTAATCTTGATTAATCACAACCAAAATAAAAAAAATGGTTTTATAATATATATATATATATATATATATATATATATAAGACACACATGCAGTATATATTTTTAAAAGCATTTACATGTATATATTTATATTCATATAACTTATATATAAATATATTTATTCAATATATAAACATAAAAAAATTCTTTATATATATATATATATATATATATATATATATATATATATATGTGTGTGTGTGTGTGTGTTTTATGCATTATAAATATACACAGCACACACACGTATAAAAACAAAAACTTTTATTTTGGATGCAATTAATCGTGATTAATCGTTGCCCAGCACAGGATTTTTAAAATAATTTTATTTAAACCCATGCACTATTTAAGCTGTGGTAACAGGACCCCTAAATTTCCTAAAGTACATGTCATTTCAGAAGTAGTTCCAAATACACAAAAACATTTATTTTGGATGCTATTAATCACAATTAATCTGGTTTAGACATTGTTTAAAGTTCTATAATTCTGTCCTGTTCCTCAATCAGGCCTCTAGAGCGCGGCTGGCGGAAAGTAAAAGAGGGAACGCCAGCACCCCCTAAAGTCCGTCTGAGGCAGGAGGTAGTGAGTGTGAACGGTCAGCGGAGAGGCCAACGGATAGCCGTGCCGGTCAAGAAGCTCTTCGCAAGAGAAAAGAGACCGTATGGATTGGGCATGGTGGGAAAGCTGACCAATCGAACATATCGCAAGCGCATTGACAGCTACGTGAAACAACAAATAGAGGACATGGATGACCACAGGTATGATGACTCTTCTGTGAGACTTTGGTAACACTCTATTTTGATAGTCCACATTCAACTAACCGTAAGTAACTTAGCAACTACATATAAACTAGCAGTCATTTGAGTATCAGTCTAACACTGTATTTTGATGGCTTCACAACATACAACATATTGACATCAGAAACTTTGCAAGAATATGTCAGCTTTTTCCCTAACAGTCTACCCCGAGAGTTTGTAGACATGTAGTTGAAAATTAAAGAGAATTAGCTGACATGTAGTTGACATTTAGTTACAAAGTTACTTATAGTTAGTAGAATGTCTATAGTGGACTATCAAAATAAAGTGTAACCTAGACTTTTAGAGATTCTTATAATACGAGTTGGGTTTTTTTTGTTTTTCAGGCCTTTCTTTACATATTGGATAACATTCGTTCACATACTCATCACCATTTTGGCGGTGTGTATTTATGGCATTGCACCAGTGGGCTTCTCCCAGCACGAAACCATCGATTCTGTGAGTGCTGCTACATTTTTTAAAAGGTCCAGCATGTTTGACGCTCTATTCCTGTTTCTGACCATCTGGTGTTTGTCAACACATTTGTTCGAAGGTCCTGCGAAATAAAGGCGTTTACGAAAACGTCAAATTCGTGCAGCAAGAGAACTTCTGGATTGGACCAAGTTCGGTGAGTCATTACTTTCTAATGTCATTGTGCAGGAGCTGAAGTTAGTGTCTGATCTGAAGTTCTTTCTAAAATAACACCGGACACATCAGCCTACCCTTTAACTTTAACATCGTCATGATGTTTGGTGATCTCAAGTCATAGTATTTAGAAAGTCACCACAAAAACCTCATATATCTCAAACTGGAAAGCAGATTGCTGAACGGATTGTGTTTGTGATACATGATGTTTTTGTGGTTGCTTTCTAAATACTTTGATGATGTGCATCAAAAGTCTGCATAAACACTACCAAAAGTTTTTGTGTTATTTTTATTTCATTCTTTATTTTTACAGAAATAAATACATTTATTCAGCAAGAATGCATTAAATTGATTATATTTACATTGTTACAAAATTTGAAATAAATGCAGTTTTTTGTTGTTTTGCTAATCTTTAAAGAATAAAAAAAACAATGTATCATGATTTCTGACGGATTGAGTGACACTGAAGACTGTAGTAATTATGTTAAATAATAAATCATATTTTTAAATATATTCAGATTTTAATATATAATATATAATTTATATTTTATATTCATATTTTATATATACGATATGATTTTACTAATAATTTAATTAACAGCTATATAACAAACACAATACAAGTCGTCGTCATTGTCCTGTTCTTACCAGGAAGCCTTGATTCATCTGGGAGCCAAATTCTCACCTTGTATGCGGCAGGATAACCAGGTACACGAACTGATAAACAAAAAGCAAGAGCTGGAGCGAAATTCAGCTTGCTGCGTGCGCAACGACCGCTCTGGCTGTCTGCAGACCTCAGAGGAGGAATGCTCTGTAAGTACAGGAGCCGCAGCGTTTCTACACCTGACCGAGAAGCTGTCAGAGCGTTGACGTCTTCCTCTTTCTATTTCAGAGCACTTTGGCCGTATGGGTGAAGTGGCCTCAGCATCCCAGCACTCCTCAGCTGGAGGGGAAGAACCGGGAGTACGGCTCTGTGTGTCATCAGGACCCTAGGTGAGGGAATACGCCATCACTCCAAGCTTCAGTTGACCGTTTTCACAGACACATTTCAAACACAAGACTGTACTGTGTTTTTGGCAGGACGTGTATAGAGCCGGCCTCAGTAGCTCCTCATGAGTGGCCTGATGACATCACCCAATGGCCGGTACGTACTGTCATATGGGTCAATTTTTTCGAAACTGATATTTATAAAACATCTAAAAGTTGCATAAATAAGATTTGCGTTTATGTATGGTTTGTTAGGATAGGACAATATTTTTCAGCCATTTTGCGGGATTCTTTGGTGAACAGAAAATCTAGAATCTGAGGGTGAAAAAACATCTAAAAATTAAAAAAATCACCTTTAAAGCTGTCCAAATGAGGTTCTTAGTGATGCATATTAGTAAATCGAAAAAATTACGTTTTTACAGATTTACGCATAGGAAATGAACAAAATATCTTTATGGAATATCTTTACTTACTGTAATATCCTAATGATTTTTGGCATAAAAGAAAAATAGATACTTTTGACACAATGTACTGTTGGCTACTGCTACAAATATATACTGTACGTGCTACTTAAGGCTTTGTGCTCCAGGGAAACATATTTGAAAGAAGTGTGTTATTGGATATGGTAGCACCATATTGCTTTGTTGCAAGAGTTGGTTAGCTATAAATATGTATTACAGATCTGCACCAAATATAATTCTGGGAACCACACCAATCTGCCTCATATCGACTGTACTATCACCGGCCGGCCCTGCTGCATCGGCACTAAAGGGAGGTGAGGACATCTGCTACTACTGACTCTCACGCTGCATGATCCGCACTGACACATTCGCTCAGTGGACATGGGTTTTTGAAATGTCTTGTGTGTTGCTTTGCAGGTGTGAAATCACTTCAAGGGAGTACTGTGACTTCATGAAGGGATACTTCCACGAGGAGGCAACCCTCTGCTCTCAAGTAAGAAGATTTACCCAGCGAAGCGCAGAAATAAGTCAAATACGTGCTATGAGAGATATTGAAATACATTTAATAATTACTTTGTATGAAATTTCGATGTACCACACAAAATTTAACAATGTGGATGAGATGCAAATACTTCTAAAAAAAATTTGTACATTGTTTGCCGGATCTTTGTACTATTCAGAAGTTTGGATTTTGATATTTTTTAAATGTTTTGACATTCTCTTATGTTCACCAATGCTGCAATAAGATATTTAAAACAGTAATATCGTGAAACATCGCTATAATGTAAAATAACTAAAATAACATTTTATATTTAAAACTGTAATGTATTCCTGTGATGCAAAGCTAATTTTCAGCATGATTACTCTAGTCTTCAATGTCACATGATCCTTCAGAAATCATAAAAAAGCATTCTTTATTATTAGCAGTGTTTAAAAACAACGGCTTAATTTTCAGGATTCTTTGAAAAGAAAGATCGAAAAAGCAGCTTTTATTTGAAATAGAAATCTTTCACAACAACTGTCAAACTTCGGTTTAATGCATCTCTGCTGAGTAAAAGCAATCATTTCTTTCCCCCCCAAAAAAAGCCTGACCTCAGACTTTTGAACAGTAGCGTAACCTTTTAAGATTAGTTCTGGTCACAAGCGAGCGTAAAGCCCTGAACGTTTCACCTCTTGTCAGTACTCGCCCACTAGACTAATGAGGCAGTGTGAATAAGAACGGAAGGTAAATCTACCTTCTGCTAAGTGCGCTGTAATCACCATGAAGGTTGCCACGCTAATCTCCTCTGCATTGGCAAAATCCGTTGTCGTCTGAAAGGGCACACTGTGATTTGAAGCGTGTGCCAGCTTCAGGTGTTAACTTAAGACTTAGTGCTAAAAGTGTGTTAAATACCATCTAATGTCTTAAGCCTGAAAATGCAATTTAATTTATTATTGGCAGAATTTCAGGAAGTCCATTTTTGATGTTTTGTAATCTAAGGAAACGCACTCCTCTGTCCCGCTCAGGTGCACTGCATGGATGATGTGTGTGGCCTCCTTCCTTTCCTGAACCCTGAGGTCCCGGATCAGTTCTACCGCCTCTGGCTCTCGCTGTTTCTGCATGCTGGGTGAGCGACCGCAGCCCTGTCCGCTTCAAAAACAAGACGAGAAGGCAAAGACGAATGCTCCGTACAGCAAAACAACAAAAAAAGTGAAACACCGCAGACTAAAAGCAAAAGTCAAATGAGATGGCGAAATATCACAGGCAGCAAACGACAGTGAAACTATGCAAACAAGAGCAGTAGAAAAGCATATAACAGTTCTGTTCAAACCAACAGCAAAAAAAGGCCAAAACTGTGAAACTAAATGCCTATTCACATAAACATAAAAACAAACATTCTTTCGTGGTTATGATAAAATGATAAAAGTGAAACGAAACGAAACAAAAAAAGCTAAATTGGTCATAAATTGGTCAAAAAACAGCAAAACTGTTAAACGTAAGCTATGCAAACGAAAGGTCAGTTTAGCATTTAGGTCCATAAAACAGGTCTATTCACCAAAGTTAAAACATCTACTTACACTAAAAGTAAAACAAAGATCCACAAACGCACATTCATGCCTACAAAAACAACAAAGAAACACATTACAAACTAAATTAAAACAAAATAGCAAAAAAATCACAGACAGGGTGGTCAGAAATCAGAACTAGCAAACAGAAGGTCTGTTTAGATCAAGAAAAACTGAAACAAACTGAAAAGGCTATACATTTGCAAACTAAAAAGTCTGAATCTTACCAACAGTGATTCAAAAATGTACATACTTAGGACATTGTCAGAACAAAATAAAATGACAAAACAAAAGCCAACTTTCAGAGATAATGTCGTCACAGACATCAACTCTTCACAGTTAATACAACAATACAGATACTGGTACATAATGTCCTCTAGAGTTTTAAAAGAGATTTAATAAACTGCTCAGCCTGCCAAAATGCTGTGTACAATGAAACTATAAATATATGGACAAATATATGGGGCAGAACAAATTATGCAGTCAATATTGATTTTACAACTCTGCTCTCAGGAGTTTCTCTTCCCATTTCTTCATTAGATAGTCCATGCTCAAATGAAACAAAGAAATCTTCTGAGCAGTGGAAGAACAACCCATAAGCCGTAAAAATTCCTCTGAGTTTTAATTATGCGCACATGCTGGAATGTTTTGGCCATAAGCGCCGTATCCCATGCTGCACTGTTTATCTCAGATGCTCCAAAAGCTGACACATACGATCAGATTATCTGCTTTAAGAAACAGCTGACACTTGGAGAAGATGCTGCTATTTAGTATGGCGTGATCTGTAGTAGTAATCAAAAAGAGTGCCTCACTGAGCTGCACTTTGGCTCTTTGCCTTCCTTAAGGCGGCTCAGTAGATTAATGCTTCTGCACGTGCCTCCGTCACACACCTTCATCATCGCTCTCTCAAACGTCCTTGAACCTGCTGAAGTTTCAGGATCGCTGTGGTTGCTGTTGCGTATTTGTTTGTGTTCGGTGGCGAACTGCGCTTCGTAATGTTTTTGTGGAGACTCTTACTGTGACATGCTTTTGCCACATTTTTATGAGACAACTGACAGAAGTGTAATTATGACACAGGCAGTGGTTTGCTCCGACATTATTTAGAGTCAGTGGCATCATATCTTGCGTGAAGGGAATGTTTGTGACCACTGGAGCTGTGTCAGAAAGCTGTGGTGTTTTGGGAATGAAAAACACGCATCCAGATCTATAAAGATGTCATGGCAGCTCGTAAACAACATGCTTGAAACATTCTCTCTGTTCTCTGTTAAAAACAGGATTCTGCATTGCCTGGTGTCGGTATGCTTTCAGATGACAATTCTTCGAGACCTAGAGAAATTGGCTGGGTGGCTACGAATATCTATCATATATATCTTGAGCGGCATCACAGGAAACCTGGCCAGTGCCATCTTCCTCCCCTACAGAGCTGAGGTGAGCCACACTTGATGCATTTTCTCTCTTTTCTTCCCATAGGCTGCTGCAACCGGCCCCTTAAATCCTGCTGATCTAGAAATAAGTAGAATTTTATATTACTCCCACCAGTTCCCTCACAAACCACCAGGGTTTTTAACCTGAGTTTAAGTCAACATTAACACACCAAGTGTACTTCAGTTTTTTACACATATTCACAGTCGAACATGCAGCCTTTCAACTCATGCGGTCGACATACATGCTCTAGAAAGCTTCATCTTAGTCCATCTTACTCAATTTTTTTTTCTCCAGAAGTTACAACCGATAAAAATATTGCTGCTCTCTCATAACCCTCTCACGCAATCGCTTCTTAAATCTGTTGTTGCAGTCTCTTCTATTTATATTGTATTTTTGCATAGCTTCTTGTTTTTTAGTTTGTTTTCTACTGTGAAATAAAGTTGTAAATCAGTGTTGCCACCTTTTGGAACAACCGATTATTACAAAACCAAGTTAACACGCATGTGCAAGCTACGCATGCATAGCATACACAGGTTACAAAAACTGAATGGTGCACGTACAGTATACATGTACTATACTTATGATGATATTTGCCTCACATTGTGTTACTGTATATTTTGGGCTTAAAGAAACAGTTCACCCCAAAATGAAAATTACCCCATAATTTACTCACCCTCAACCCTTCCTAGGTGTATTCTTCTTTCAGATGAACACAGTCTGAGTTTGTTTTTTATCCTGGCTCTTTAAAGCTAGGTAATGCTGGCGGATAGTGGCCATTATTTTGAAGCTCTGTAAACATATATCATGTCTTTCTTCTGAAACAGCTCGATGGGTTTTTGTAACAAAAAAAAATAATAATAATAATAATATATATATATATTGTGACGCTTCAAAATAATGGCCATTATCCACCAGCATTACCAAGCTTAAAAGAGCCAGGATATTTTTTTTTAATTGTGTGCTTGTCTGAAGGAAGAAAGTCATATACACCTAGGGTGGATTGGGGATGAGAAAATTATGGAGTAATTAAAATTTTGGGGTGAATTATTTAGTACCAGTGCCATCTTGGTGGAAAGGGTATTTTTTTTTCATGTATCCCTGGCACTGAGTCTGTCTCTCTTTCGTAGGTGGGTCCAGCTGGCTCTCAGTTCGGCATCCTGGCCTGTCTGTTTGTGGAGCTGATTCAGAGCTGGCAGATTCTGGCTCAGCCGTGGAGGGCCTTCACTAAGCTACTGTGCGTCGTGCTCTTTCTGTTCGCCTTCGGCCTGCTGCCCTGGATCGATAACTTTGCCCACATCTGCGGATTCATCTCGGGCTTCTTCCTGTCCTTCGCCTTCCTGCCCTACATCAGCTTCGGCCGCCTGGACATGTACCGCAAGCGCTGCCAGATCATCATCTTCCTGGTGGTGTTCGTGGGGCTGTTCGCGGGACTCGTGGTGCTCTTCTACGTGTCTCCTATCAAGTGTGAGTGGTGCGAGCTGCTCACCTGCATTCCTTTCACCGACAAGTTCTGTGAGAAGTACGACCTCAATGCGCACCTCCATTGAGGGAGAGGCGGGGCTTCGGGGAGAGAGGGATTTGATTGGTCGTTGATCTGCATCTGTCGGCGTTCATCCAGTTGCACTTCGTCTCGCCCCAAATGAAGCCCTTTCTGTGAACTCGGACAGTATGCTTGTGTTGTTGTGCTTTTTTTTTACTCAAGTGTAAGTTGGATCTCCACGTTGACCATGATTTTAGGAATGAAGATCACTTTTTAACGTACCATAAAGTTTTATGTAGTCTATTGATAAGGGTGTCTGATAATCATACGAAAACAGGGTCACCCTCGCCCGAAAACGTTCTTCACACTACAGTCTCAGAAGGCAGTGTCATAATAAAAGCACTGGTACACCAAACGGAGAACACGTCTTCTCCAATTTGATTGTTGTACTTTTTTTTTATGTTTTAGCATGTCAGGGGTAGGTTTGTCTTTGTTTAGTCGACCTCAGAATCCAGGGACGAAAAACTCTGTACCTTTGGTGCCTTGATAAATGTACCTACTACTGCCATATTTTCGTTACACGTTGAGCACTCAAATGATATTCTTTTATTTGTGTGTTACTTCTAATGGAGTAATGGTTGATTATAAAAGGGTAGTGTTTTAGCTACCCAATTTACTCACTTGTTACAGAATACAGCTAAAACAACCTGCACCTCTGAAGTTTGTCTGTTTTTCTTGTCTACTAGACCCCAAACTAGCAATACATTCTGGAAGTCTATTTCTGCCTCAGAGTAAAAAAAAAGTAAAAAGGTAACCGTCTTGCAATGGTGACATTGTTTCGTAAATTGTAATGTAATGTTTTGCATAATTGAAACTTATCTCAGTGACTTAATATCTCATAATTGTGACTTTATATCCCATAATTAATACTTTTTCTCACAGTTACTATTTTTCAAAAGTTACATTTCGCAGTATTATCTCGCAAAAAGTATATTGCGATGTGACAATTTCTCATAACTGCAGCTTCATTTCTTACAGTATAGCTTATTATCTCACACTGTAACCTTGTTACTTGTAATCTGTAACTCTGTGACGTTTTTTTATAATTGTACCTTATACCTTCATATCTCATGGTGACTTAATACTATGCAGTTGTGACCTTATAAGTAGCAATGTGACTTTATTTCTCATCATTTTTCATGACGTCGCAATATATCGCACAATTACAATTTTATATCTTCATATCTCACAATTGTAACATTTTATCTTGTAATTTGCGACATTATACCTTCCCAATTGTGACTTCAGATCAAAATTTTAACTTAGCAAAAATGTTAAAGTAGCAAATTTCTCATAATTGTGACTTTATATCGCTTTAAATCTCACAATGTGGCTTTATTACTTAAAATTTTCTGACTTTTATTAACTCTGAGGTGGAAACAGACTTCCATACTAAACCCTTCTGACCAGTTTTGGAACAAAATTTACTACGGTACTACAGTACCAAGGATAATAACAATATGTATCCATAAACCCAATGAAATGCTGGTAACACTTTACAATAAGGTTCCATTTGTTAACATTAAACTACAGTAAAAATGAGAAATACTTCTAAAGCTCAATCTTAATGTTATTTTCAACATTTACTAATACATGATTGAAATCAAAAGTTGTATGCGTCAGTATCGTCAGCTGCAATCAGCATCTGACTATATTGTAAAGTGTTACTGAAATGTTTTCTCAACCACTGTGCATAGAAAAATACACATGACAAAAATATAGCTTTGTTGTTAGATTTGTATTTTTATTGATTAGTTATGCATGAGAGTATGACTAATGCCACAGAGAACGTTAAAGTTTACATCAGTTCATACACTGTATACATAGTTTGCATTTCCAAAGCACATCGTCACAAATGCAGAAAGGTTTTATTCTACAACAATAAAAAAATCAACATTTCATTGTCCATTTGCAAACCAAGAGTTGGGAACATATAAAAAATACAATTTTCAAATTTTAAATTATTTTATTATTTTTCTGACCTAACATTTTGAATGTTTTTTGTTGTTTTTTTTACAGAAGAATGTTAAATTTGATTAAAATTAATATATTTTGTATTCATCAACAACAAATTGTTTTTTTTAATGAATATGGTTTTCCAAAGAACAAAATCCTCATTAAATCGTTAAAAACAGCCACTGTTTTTTGACCAGTAAAGTGTGCAGTGTATCTTGGGCAGTACACAAGAAAAAAACGCAGCAAACAACCAACACCTTTAACCTTCGTATACCCAAATGTAACTGGTTCGATCTCTTTAAATGAGTGCATAGGTAAGTCTCTGGTTCTTGCTCAGGAGCTGGAAGGGCTTTGAGCCAGTGATTGCCGAGAGCTGTCCAGAATCTACGCATGGTGTCCCGAATCAGGATAAAATGAGCTACAGAAATTAACATCCGCTGTTTCGTCGTGCATAAGCCAGGCCTCCGAGCTGATACTCCATCTCTGTGAAGGTCAAAGCCCCCACGTTGATGGCCGAGGGACCCTTCTCCTTAAAGCCAGCCTTCTGGTAGAAAGGCACCAAGAACTCTTCGCAGACCAGCAGGGCCCGGCGTGACCCGGGGAGACAGCGCAGGTACTGCAGGTATCGCCAAAGCAAGATGGAGCCTTTGCCCTGCTGCCGACAGTGGCGGTGCACAGACAACACGTGGATGTGTACCGTGGGAGAGTCTGGGACGTGTGTGGTCAAGGCCTCCTGGAACAGACGGTCAAAAGAGGGTGGGAAGGTAAACTTAAATTGAGGTTCTTCGTCTACTTGACAACAGGCTTCTTTAAAGAAACGCGTTTCTCACCTGTTCTAGTTTCTCTTTGTCCCAGCCAGATCCAATGATGAAGGCCACCAGCTGACCCTCTTCAAACCATCCCATCGAGAGCTCGGGACACTGGCCCAGGAAACTAAGCACCTCATCAAGCGTGAGCGGACATTCACCGGAAACGGAGATGAATGCTGCGGAGGGGAAAATACAGGGGTGAGTCAACCCGGTTATACCAATGCAAACAAGCGCTTATGGACGGATTATCAGGTTTATCGCAATCAGATCAGCATGTTGACTAGAGTCTTCTAGTTTTCTAGAACTTGGGAAGTTGTTAAACCGTTTAGGGGGTGATTTTTTTTAACAGGTAGGAATTATTAACTACCCTTAACTGAAATAAGCAAAACCATTTGTTGCCTATCCAGATGAAACGGTTGTGCTGCTTAATATTTTTGTGGAATGTAAAATATAAAACTTTTGTAAAATGATTAAAGTCTTATTTAAGGCATCCTTGATTTATAAAAGTATTATTTTCAAAACCCAAACAAAACAAAAAACACATTGTTTAAAATTAAATAAATAATAGTTAAATAGATGACGCCTCTGTATAACTTTAACCTGTTACCCACAAATCCTACCTAAACCCAACCATCAGATTTCCTAGAAAAATGAGCAGCTTAAACAACATTCAATCAAGACAGTTAAAGCATATTATTACGATTGTATTTTAGTATTATTGTGGTAACTTAATATAACCCCCACGGTGTGTGTGAAACATCTTACCTTCTCTCTCTATCTCAAACACGCTAATGGCGTCCTGTGGGGTGAGATTTCGAAACTCGCTGGCGGGTAACGTGTGTCGTCGCTGGCGTCGAGGACTGGCAACGCTAAGAGGTGTCTTCAGAAAGAAGGGCTTCAGGAAGGGTGAGCTGACGACCTGCGGTGCCATGGTCTGACACGCGCGCACTTCTGACGGCTGGAGGACAGTTCGGTCTGCAAAACTAACTCGGCCTCCTCGGCTCTTAGTTTCTCCTCACTTCAGAGCTGTCCTTCCCTCGGTGGATTTGTCCGGCCGCTCTCTTCTGCGGTCAGAAGTGTTTGAGTCCTATCACACTATACCTCCTCCTCTTTAACCCTCCTCCCCCAGTCCCTCTCTTTGTCCCGGCCCGCCCCGATCTGCTAAAGTGCCCCGTCTTTAGAGGGATAGTGATGTGCGCACGTGCCACGTGAAGCCGCAGCAATTTCCTAAGAGTCTGTGCGCTAATAGCCTACTCGCGGCGCGCCTCCCAATGCTTACCCAGAAACTGATTGTACAGCCAAAATGAGCTTTGTAGAGTTTACGCCAGCCCTTACGTATTTGGTGTTACCAAATTCAGCAAGGCAGTGCTTGAAAAGAGAATAAGGATGTTATTCACTATTAAAATGTTTTTCCAGACTAATAAACGAGGTCTGTAAGATTTTTTAATGTTTGTTAAAGTAAATGCTTACCAAGGCTGTATTTATTTGATACAGTAAAACTGTAAAAGTATAAAGTATCTTCACAATCCGAATGTATCGTTTTCTATTTTAATATATTAAAATCTCATTTATTCCTGTGACGTCAAGCTAATAAATGTTGATTTGCAGGTTGAAAAGAGTTATGCTGCTTCATATGTTTGTGGAAACCACGATGCTTTCTTTTCAGGATGATGAATATAAAGCATTTACTTGTAAAATAAATGTGAACGTCTTTACTGACACCTTTTGTAAATAAAAGAAATCTGAATGTCTGGAAATTAATGTATATGTTTTGATATTTATTAACTGATATTTTTGTCATCCCAGAGAGGGTTGGACACCTAATTAAAAGGAAAGTGAAGCGATAAGCGTTTTTCTGAATATAACCTGGTTTACGTTTACCTAAAAATCTGCCAAATCAAGTGTGAATCTAATATAAAATACTATCAAAAATATTATTTTTGGATAGTATATTTTCATTTTGTACATTTTGTTGGGTAGTTTTGCCTTTTGTTTAAATTGGCAACCCATACAGAAAATTAGCTGTGTATTTTGTCTTTAAATATTATTCCTTTTCACATCGACACAGTTTAAGGAGCTTTCACTTTAAAGGCTGAATGACATCAGACAAACTAAATATATCTAGTCTAGTGACTTAGTTCAATAATTGGCTGAAGCCTGAGGAATCCAGCTCTTTACCTCCAGCTACGTCACACTCAATGAGAGGAAGCTCTGGGTTAATGCTCGACCTCCAATGACATGATAAGAGGACCTACTTCATTTTAAGATGCCTTGACCTTCGACGACCTTTCGGGGTAATTCCAATCACCAGCTGAACTGCTGCTCAGTGTACAGTCTTCACAAAACAATTTCAGCATCCTTATGTTTCTCCAGTCAAGATATACGCATTTTAACATGTTATGACTATGTTCAGTAGTCACTTGATATTAAAAAATCGAGCGTTTACAGCAATCGTGTTTCGCAGGGAATAACATCTATTATGATTCAGCGCTAACAATGACCCCAAACACTGTCACGTTATAGTCGGCTGAGCTGTTAGTGTTTTTGAGCATGACTCATCACGACCAAATATATCTGCGGTAATCCGCTAACATGCTCAGACAATGAAAATAGGGTATGTGCTTTATTTTGTGACTGTGTAACTCACCTGCTTTTAAAAGCACCCGTGTCATCATGAGACTGCACGAGGACGCCATGTTTGTTTGTTCGAGCAGTTCATAGTTTTCTCATAAGCACCTTATGCCTGGCTATATGAGTTTTTAAAAACTATACATAGATAAGCAATACCAAAGGAAGAGCGCCACTGGGCAAATACATTTTTTTTTATCTATTTTTAAATCCTTTTGAGCGAAGGGAATGATTTCACGACTTATTAATTGAACTGTGATTTGCCGCCACCTAATGGAGGTTTGAGTATCATATTTTTCAAAAATGGGATTTTATTATTAAAACTGACCATCTCGTGTTAAAATGTATTTTTATTGTAACAGTCTCCCTTTAAATGCTTTGGTCAGTTCAAGAATCATTTATGAAGTTGTATATGATTCGTCTGAAATAAAAAGTTCATGCTTTCAGCTGACCCTGCTTGATATTTGATTTAAAAAGCAATTAGTAATAAGTACTTCACTACAATTAGTGTCTCTTTAAAAAACAACACTTGCCCAGCTCTGCTACAGTGTTATTTTATTCTAATTAAACATGTATAGGTCTACTTGCAATAAAATATGATGCAAAAAATTAGGTCAGAAAAACAGACAACATACTTTTTGTGAATCTGTAAAGAAGGTTTAAATAAGTAAAACTAAGAAAAACATTTTTAAGAAGTAATTTTTAATCAAAAGTTTCAGAAAGCGTTTTGAAGAATACTGAAGTGCATTGTAGTTTCAGCACACAGCAGTAAAATGGTTTATTAAATTACAGTTGCCTTGAACAACTTTATATTTTCAGTGCCACTGACCAAAGTACATGCGGAAATGCTGTATTATGAATGACAAAATCACATATTTTGATTAAGTGCTGCTAAAATGAGTCAAAAAGCAAAGTTTTAGCTTCTTACATTTAAGATGTAACGTTCATGTAGTTTATATACAACAATTTGTTCCATAATAATCATACATCAGATGCACACTTATGTTTGAAATATTACCTAGTAAAGTATATTGCTTTCATAATTACTATTCTCTTTTAAAGTACGTTTTAAATGCACTTCTCACAAGTGAGGAACAAGAAGGCACAGTGGAAAATTTAATTGAAATGGCACATTATTTGATGAAATAAATAATATGCATATTCCAGAGCAGTGATAAATCTTACATCAATATTACCATGCAATTAATTCAACACCATCAATAATCAGATTTTTTTTTTTTTTTTTTTTTACCTTTGATTAAAATACATGTACAGAGCAGCTTAATCAGTATTAACGGATGATGTAACAAAAATCATGTTAAGTATTACAGTATAGCAAAATTTGTATAAGCAATACATTTCGACCTACAGAACATCAGTTCAAAATGGCCTGCTTTCCAAAATGGACATTACAAACGAAAACATCAGTCTCACATCTAATGCATAAATGTAGTCAAGGCTAAAGGTTACAGCCGATGAACACAAGAACAGCACAGCTATGAGCCAAAGCTGTAGCGACGCTTGCTTTGTTCTTTAAAGGCACATGAACCTCTATGCATAATGCTACAAGACACCGCATATCTGCATGTTTGAGGAGAACGATGAGATTTCATGCTTTCTGTGACTTGTTCGATGAGATTTCCTTTCTTACAAACGGGGTCCAGCTGCGAAGAAATACAACCAACCTATCAAATATTCACAAAGTCGTCACGATTCAATAGCATCTGAACCGACACATGAAAGGAATGCCTTCAAACGTTTAAATATTAAAAAAAAAAAAAATCATATTACAATAATAACGAGCAAATAAAGAGGTAAAGAGAGTCCACCATGGCTTTTTTTTAGTCCTTAGAATAAACAGCTGAACAAGCAAGCACATTTAAAGCACTGTTAGACCGCACGATATTTGGTCGTTAAGACTGCAACAAATCCGCCGTTCCCAACAGCATTTGATCACTATAAATATTACATTTGAAATCAGGAATATATATATTCAGAAGTGCTTTTCTGAACGCTCATCTTCAGTTAGCACACACAAAAATAAGTTCAGGACATTTAAGCACTTACTAAAAACATTTCAAATGCACAGTTACAATTATATTTCTGTATTATTCACTCGTTAGTTTAAAACATGATCGTTTGTTGAGTTTTACATATATCCTGAAATGTTTTTTTTTTATTGAGATGTGCTTTGTCTATTATTTCGTACCAAGCTGCTGTGTGTTTATTAGTGTTATAATCAAGCCCCGGATCTAAGCTCTATATTCAGAATTACCCGCTACGCTCTTAAAAATACACAGCATTAGTTTCTCAAAACAAAACTTTCAGCAAACAGCATAGTTTTTCTTGGTGTGAAGAAGAGTTTTATAATCCAGAGTACCTTTTACGACCACTATGTAGAACATTTTGTGCAATGGTAAGGTTCCTGGGATGTTAAAAGTTCTTCACGTAACAAAAAATGCTAATTAACACACAAAAAAAAGACTTTTAAGAGTGTGTCCTCAAATCAGCAGGAAATTCATCTGCAACAACCATCAACCATTTCACTAAAGAAAATTGTAATCTATTTATTATCATTCTAAAAGGTAATTGCACAGAGATTTTTGCATAATAAAAAAATTAATTCGACCGCACGTTGCCTCCAACTTTCGTCTGTCATAAAAAAAAAACTGATCAGGTTCGATTTCCTGTGTTTTCACATCTGTAGTTTGCATTTTGATAAAAAAAAAAAGGATGACGAATATGAAAAAAAAAACATGCAAATATTTTGGACTTGGAGTGTGCAACGGCCTTTAATCTGTATTTTATCTTTTACCATGAAACGACGGAGTGTGAAGCTCCAAAAGAGCCATGAAGGCATTTTCTATTTGAGGGGGACATTATTAGACGGTTTAGAGATCAGTGCGTTCATCACAAATATTTCATATGGCATCTGAAAATTTGATTATCTGATATGTAGTAAGGACTAATTTTATTTGACTGTTTTCTGAAGCCTAATAAGTACTTTAAAATCAACTTCCAATATGAATAAATGTTCTTTAGTGATTAATGGAAGAAAGATAATAATGCAGTTAGAATAATGTAAAGATCATTTTGGGTGAAGCAACTTGGTCAAATAGAGCCCTAAAACCCAAGCACAAGAAATATGACAGACCACCAGAACGAGCTCTTCGGCCCATATGTTAAAAAAACGAAAGGCCTGGAACAAGAGTCGATCATGTTCAAAGTGGCATACTGGAATTGAAGTGCACCAAACTGCAATGTGGAGACATATGGAGCTGTACAAAGGAGGAGATGGAAAAATGGTTAAACATCCAGTTCATCATCGTCCATGTGCAAACGGCTTGAGGGACCCAGGAGCGGCTGGCTGGAGCAGCAGGTACTCTGAGTGCTCAGACTTTCCATTGAGCCAGACAGTCCTACAGAAATGACCAAAACTGCAGTTAAAAAACTACCCTAATTAAAAAAAAATCTAAATTACATGTCATATTTTAGAAATGGATACGGCACTGAGAACAAGAACACAGAGGGAGAGCCGAGAGAAGGACACAGAGGCCTACATACCCATTACTCTTCCAAACCAATAGAGCAGGAATCAGGACCTAGAGCTGCCCAGAGCAAGACCACGAGAGGAGACGGGAAGGCAGGGAAAGAAAGTCAAGGAATAAATAGCACACAGGTTAGATAAGCTGCATGACCGAGAGCCAGAAACATAGCGCCCGTCAACTTGAGAGGGAGTAAGAATAAACAATGTTGCTGGAAGAATGCACACAGGCCAAAGACAATAGTGTCTCTGTAAAGGACAAACAAAGCATGCACAATGGGCTCTTGTTTCTGGACGCGCGCTCACCCGGGAGGGACAGGTCTCCAGGTGGGTCACTTTCAGTTTTGGTAAAGCTGCTGTGTTCACTGCTGCAGTCGTTCACCTCTTCCTCCAAATTTAATCGATCCTCTGTATAGATTCACAAACAGGAGAAACAGTGAAGAGAAAGATGAAATTGCATGAAAGAAAAATAATAATAATACTAAAAATTATAATGCATACACAACACTAGCAGTTTTGAGATTCTTTATAAAATATTTGTAATGTACACCCTTCAACAACTCGTTATTATACTAGGTTATTATTATTTATTTTTCTAAAAGAAATTAACACTTTAGTTCAGCAAAGGCACATTAACCAAAATGGGCAGTAAAGACATTCATAATATCTACAAATAATTTCTATTTCAAATAAATGCTGTCCTTCAGAATTTTCTATGTATTAAGCATTGTTATTATAGTTAAGCTTAAAAAAAATATTAATAAATTAAACGAAGAAACAGTCTAAATATCAATATGCAAATCAGCATCTCTCAATGATATCTAAAGGATCATGTGATACTGAAGAATGGAGTAATGATGCTGAAAATTCAGCTTTACGTCAAAGGAATATATTTATTTCAAATTCAAAACTTTCAACTAGGGCTGTTAATCGTTTATATACTACGCGTGTCAAATTAATTGCAATTAATCAAATATCAATATGCCCTGAGAAAACAACACAACAATTTAAGAAATGTATTACTGTGATAATGGCAATTCATATTATTATATATATATATACAAACCGATTCCAAAAAGTTGGGACACTATACAAATCGTGAATAAAAACTGAATGCAATGATGTGTAGGTGCCAACTTCTAATATTTTATTCAGAATAGAACATAACTCACGGAACAAAAGTTTAAACTGAGAAAATGTACCATTTTAAGGGAAAAATATGTTGATTCAGAATTTCATGGTGTCAACAAATCCCAAAAAGTTGGGACAAGGACATTTTCACCACTGTGTGGCATCTCCCCTTCTTTTACAACACTCAACAGGCGTCTGGGGACAGAGGAGACCAGTTTCTCAAGTTTAGAAATAGGAATGCTCTCCCATTCTTGTCTAATACAGGCCTCTAACTGTTCAATCGTCTTGGGCCTTCTTTGTCGCACCTTCCTCTTTATGATGCGCCAAATGTTCTCTATAGGTGAAAAGATCTGGACTGCAGACTGGCCATTTCAGTACCCGGATCCTTCTCCTCACGCAGCCATGATGCTGTGATTGATGCAGAATGTGGTCTGGCATTATCTTGTTGAAAAATGCAGGGTCTTCCTGAAAAAGATGACGTCTGGATGGGAGCATATGTTGTTCTAGAACCTGAATGTATTTTTCTGCATTGATGGTGCCTTTCCAGACATGCAAGCTGCCCATGCCACACGCACTCATGCAACCCCATACCATCAGAGATGCAGGCTTCTGAACCGAGCGTTGATAACAACTTGGGTTGTCCTTGTCCTCTTTAGTCCGGATGACATGGCGTCCCAGATTTCCAAAAAGAACTTGAATCGTGACTCGTCTGACCACAGAACAGTCTTCCATTTCACCACACTCCATTTTAAATGATCTCTGGCCCAGTGTAAACGCCTGAGCTTGTGGATCTTGCTTAGAAATGGCTTCTTCTTTGCACTGTAGAGTTTCAGCTGGCAACGCGGATGGCACGGTGGATTGTGTTCACTGACAATGGTTTCTGGAAGTATTCCTGAGCCCATTCTGTGATTTCCTTTACAGTAGTATTCCTGTTTGTGGTGCAGTGTCGTTTAAGGGCCCGGAGATCACGGGCATCCAGTATGGTTTCTGGCCTTGACCCTTTCTCACAGAGATTGTTCCAGATTCTCTGAATCTTTGGATGATGTTATGCACAGTTGATGATGATAGATGCAAAGTCTTTGCAATTTTTCGCTGGGTAACACCTTTCTGATATTGCTCCACTATCTTTCTGCAACATTGTGGGAATTGGTGATCCTCTACCCATCTTGGCTTCTGAGAGACACTGCCACTCTGAGAAGCTCTTTTTACCCAATCATGTTGCCAATTGACCTAATTAGTGTTAATTGGTCTTCCAGCTCCTCGTTATGCTTAAATTTACTTTTTCCAGCCTCTTATTGCTACTTGTCCCAACTTTTTGGGATTTGTTGACACCATGAAATTCTGAATCAATATATTTTTCCCTTAAAATGGTACATTTTCTCAGTTTAAACTTTTGTTTCGTGAGTTATGTTCTATTCTGAATAAAATATTAGAAGTTGGCACCTACACATCATTGCATTCAGTTTTTATTCACGATTTGTATAGTGTCCCAACTTTTTTGGAATCCGGTTTGTATATATATATATATATATATATATATATATATATATATATATATATATATATATATATTTATATATTTATATATAAAAAAATAAACCATTTTCCTATTTCCTGTCAGACACTGATAACAGAGGACTCACCATCTTCAGGAGACAGTGAGTCAGGGGCGTCCTCTCCAGCCGTACCCTGACCACACAAAGAAGAACATGAGAAAGGTGCAGGCCGTGTATAAGATGTATAAGATGTGCTACTGACCTCAGTGGGGGCTGGACTGCTGGACAGCAGCATGTGAGCTTGTGCGTCAGACATCTCAGACAGCTTTTCTTCATCTTCCTCCTGAATGGGTGACGATGGAGAGCGTAGAGTGCTGCAAACACAGACGGTCAGGACTAGCGATGATGCACTAATTAAGTGTATTAGGACAAACACTCGTTGATGATTTTGCCCTCGTTATTCTTATCATAGGAAACATTAAAACATCTTTTATATTTCTCACCATTACAATTAAATGCACTAGGTGGCGCTGTGGACATGTGGAGGCGAGAAGCGAAGGAGTAGGAAGGGTTTAGATTCTAATCTGTATATTGGGTTATTCTAAGTTGTCTCTGCCCTGTAACCTTTCGTGTCATAAGGGCACATTTTTTTACACCGCAGACCCTGTGATTACCAGGATAAGACTTTCACCGTTTTTTTATCATCAACGTGAAAAAAAAACTTTAAACGCAATCATTTAAATGACACTAGTTTATGTGCATTACTCTTATTATGGGCGTCTACTTCTCAACTCTATATCATTTTTTAAATATAAATATATTGAAACAAATTTTAATAATTCAGGATTTTTTTTTTTTACAATATTATTTTACTTGACTAATTTCTTTGTCAAGTAATCAGTGGGTTTATCTTTTTAGTTGTGTTAGAACTAGAAGAGTTCTAGTTTAAACAGGAAGACGGACAATAAATCAAAACACGAATGTTTCCTTAGATACTGAGAATATTTTCCTTATTGTCACAGTGTCAACAGGATGTACTGATAAGGGCAAGTGCAGCCATTATTTGATTTATAGAAAGAAGAAGTTTATGACCTCTTGCTCTGACACAGCCTTCCTAAAGCAGGAAGTTTAACACTTGAGAGGCCATAGGTCAGCTATTATTACTTCAGCCACGAGTCATGCAAACGTCATTTACCAAACAGTCTCCCTTGAGATCAGCCAAAAGTGATATTTAACTTTTGAAAGCAATGTTCAAAGTTTGTGAAATATTTCGACAAGTACTATTCTTATTAATAGAATAGTTCACCCAAAAATTTTAATTCTGTCATGATTTACTCGTCCTCGATTCTGTATGAATTTCTTTGTTCTTATGAACACAAAGGAAGATATTTTGAAAAAAAGGTTTGTAACCAGGCTTACTATGGAAGTCAGAGGTGATCTAAAACAACCCGTTTAGCCATTTTTTTTCCAAAATATATTCCCTTGTGTTCGTTTCATTAGCCCATGCTTAAACAACTGATGAATCTGCTGTTTAAACTAATCGCTTGAATGAACGACTCAATGACTTGCTCATTAAAAGCTCATTACTGGCAGCTACTGGCCTATTACACCGTCATGTCTTCTTTGTATATTAACGACTCTCGTTATATTATTTAATGCAGTTGTACTTTTCACTGTAAATGATTTCATTTAATAATATATAGATAATAATAAATCACATTATTATATTGTTCTGAATTGATAGATCAAATGTAAGAATTTGAAATGAAAGAAATAAAGTATTAATTAGATTAATAGAAAAGGGAAGGAGTAAATAAAAAATAAAAAAAGCAAATTACATCACAGGTGATAAAACAACAACACCAATCAAAAATAGTAATAATAATAATAATAATAATAATAAAAATATATATATATAGAGAGAGAGAGAGAGAGAGAGAGAGAGAGAGAGAGAGAGAAAGACAGAGAGAGAGAAAGAGACAGAGAGAGAGAGAGAGAGAAAGAGAGAGAGAGAGAGAGAGAGACAGAGAGAGAGAGAAAGACAGAGAGAGAGAGAGAGAGAAAGAGAGAGAAAGAGACAGAGAGAGACAAAGAGAGAAAGAAAGAGACAAAGAGAGAGAGAAAGACAGAGAGAGAGAGAGAAAGAGAGAGAGCGAGAGAGAGAAAGAGACAGAGAGAGAGAGAGAGAGAGAGAGACAGTGAGAGAGAGAGAGAGAGAGAAAGAGAAAGACAGAGAGAGAAAGAGAAAGACAGAGAGAGACAGAGACAGACAGAGAGAGAAAGAGAAAGAGAGAGAAAAAGACAGAGAGAGAGAGACAGAAAGAGAGAGAGACAGAAAGAGAAAGAGACAGAGAGAGACAGAGAGAGACAGAGAGAGAGAAAGAGAAAGACAGAGAGAGACAGAGACAGACAGAGAGAGAAAGAGAAAGACAGAGAAAGACAGAGAGAGAGAGAGAGAGAGAGAGAGAGAGAGAGAGACAGAGAGAGAGAGAGAGAGAGAGAGAGAGACAGAGAGACAGAGAGAGAGAGAGAGAGAGAGAGAGAGAGAGAGAGAGAGCAGAGAGAGAAAGAGAGAGCGAGAAAGAGACAGAGAGAGAGACAAAGAGTGACAGAGAGTGACAGAGAGAGAGAGAGAGAGAAAGAGAGAAAGAGAGAGAGAAAAAGAGAGAGAGAGAGACAGAGAGAGAGAGAGAGAGAGAGAGAGAGAGAGAGAAAGAGACAGAGAGACAGAGACAGAAAGAGAGAGAGACAGAGAGAGAGAGAGAGAGAGAGAGAGAGAGAGAGAGAGAGAGAGAGAGAGAGAGAGAGAGAGAGAGAGAGAGAGAGAGAGAGAGAGAGAGAGAGAGAGAGAGAGAGAGAGACAGAGACCAGAGAGAGAGAGACAGAGAGACAGAGAGAGAGAGAGAGAGAGAGACCTCACATAATATACACATTCTGATTGGACAGATCGCCTGTCAATCAAGCGCTTTGCGAATGGTCCCTTGCTTGTTTGGGTCAGCATCCAAAAACAACCATGTAGCGGTCAGGTTTACCTGTCGGGTGACTTGCTGACTTTGCTCTTCTGTCCGCCGCTGTCTCCAGAGTGGTCAGGTGAGCTGAGCTGCCTGCTCTCTCCACTTAGGCTCCCAGAGAAGTTGATCTCATCATACAGAGGGGCGGACGGAAGGCCGGGGGACACAGCACCAAGACCGTTCAAAGCCTCCAGCAGTGAGATGGGCTCAAACCCGGGGGGGACAGAGTCTGAGCTCTGAAGAGAGGAATAAAACAATTAGAATCAGAGAGTGATGTCATGTTTTGTAGAGAGACAACACAGATGGATGCGTGTCATACTGAGTGCTCATCATGATCCATGCTCTGAGCCAGCACCGGGCTGAAGGAAACAGGAGAAAGTGCTCCAGGCTTCTTTCTTACAGCTCGAATCTGAAGAAGAGCTCGAAATGCTGGAGGCAGAAAAAAAAAGAGAGCATGTAAATTTTCTTGACAAGATATTTGGGGTGTTACTGAAATTATACACAACTTTGGGAACGTTAAACTGATAGTTTATACAAAAATCACAGTTTAATTTTCCCCCCACTCATGTCATGTTTCATTCTGTGTGAAAAAAAAAAAAGTATTTTGAAGAACAAGGGTAACGAAAGAGTTTCAGTTTCAGCTGGCATCCATTATATGGGAAAAAATACAGTTGAATTCAATAGGGAACCGAAATAGTTTTTGTTAACAAATTCTTCCAAATATCTTTTTTTTTTCGGTTTCCGTTCCCACCGACTTTTATTGTAAGGAAGAAATACATTGGAAGTCGATAGGAACCAAAATCATTTTGTTACCAGCATTCTTCTGTTCCGCAGAAGTTAAAAAAATAATCATTTTTAGGTGGGCTGTCCCTTTAACATCAGTTACATACGCAGTCGGCAGATGGGGCAGTTGTTGGCCTGGTAACGCAGAGTATCGGCGCAGGAGTTACACAGGCACAGGTGCCTACAGGGCAAAATCAGTGTGTCCCGCAAATCTGACAGACACACCACACACTCATTACTGTTATCACTGTTCTCATCGTCGGATGGCTGGGGAGAAAAATCACAATGAGGTTTTCCATTATTACAGAGGTTTATAGAAATGTCCAGAAAATGTAACAAACTTCAATAATCATCTTTTCACCTTTGTCTCTTGATTGTTCTTGTTCTCAATTCCGTAAATCTCCTGTAACAAGTAGCTGACGCGGTCCACCTGTGGCATACAAGCAGATACTTAGGGAAAAAAAATATTACACTTTACCATGTACTATTTACTTGGTACTGGGTAGAGTAATGCTACGAAGAGGACAATACAGAAAACACTCACTATTTGCTTCTGTTTTAAAGGTTTGACTGAGAAACTGCCATCGACATGCTGTAAATGCAAAAAAAACATGATAAAACAAATACTGCTAGAAATGAGCATTTAAAAAATAATAATAATTCAACTCACTCTTTCAAATGCTGCCAACAGTACATGGGCATGTCCCAAACAATCTGAAATGAATGATTACAATTAAAATGCATATTCATAACGCACTGTTTGTTTCTCAGGAAACAAACAGTGCTGTACAGACACAACAAGTTAAAGCGTTGAGCAATAAATCACTTCCCTTCCAAGCAGCGAGAAGCCGGTGCAGTGTGTCAAAGAGATTTATTGATATTTCTGATGTGACAAAGTGTTCGAGCAAATCCTTTAATCTTTTATACTCTATTCAATTAGAACGAACCCCCGGCAACATACCATCTCCTTCATCAACCACAGCCTGAATCACCATGGGAAATACACCTCTGTCTAAATCGAAGTTGAGCTAAAAAAAAAAAAGGAAGAAGATAAAAATGTGAGGTCAAATAATTAACAATTTCTAATCTAATCTAATTTTTATTTTATTTTCTTAATTTGATCCTGCCTTTCATTATGCGCAAACGTATAATTCAGAGAGGTCAGGTCAATATCTTCGAGGTCGGTATCAGAGGAGAGTGACAGCACTGAGCTAGACGGAAGATACTTACATCTTCTTCCTTCCATTCAGAGAAATCGATCTTGAAGGACGGCAGGGTAAACTGCTGGCTAACCCCTCGTTTGTAATATACCGTTTCAGAGACCAACGCAGGGGTTTTCGGGCTGTATCTTAAGAAGAGAAATATACGGTTAGCTCACAAATATCATAAAAACATTTTCAATGATAATCATTACATTTACAGAGGTTTTGCCATATTTAGATGTACTTTCTCTTTGGCTCAGGGGCTCCAGTGGCTGATTGCAATTACCAAGCTTTAGCACACGCGCAGCTTTAAAAATTAACTTTAAAGATTATGTAAACTCTTTACAAACTAGTATTCATACACTAAAACAGAGTTGCTGAAAAACTCAAATATATCTCCGCATTTACAAATGATTGATGGTTTATATTCCCAACTTTATATAACAGACACTTAGGTTGTTGATACGCCACACCTATGAGGTGGATGGATTATCTTGGCAAAGGAGAAGATTTGTGAACAATATTTGAGAGAAATAGGTCTTTTGTGTAAATAGAACGTGTCTTAGACCTTTGAGTTCAGCTCATGAAAAATCCAGTGTTGCGTTTATAAATTTGTTCAGTGTATTTAACGCACTTAAACACAGCCTGGCAAGCTCACATTCGCTTGCGATGGCCACATCATACATACCTATATTTTTTTCTTTGTATAAGTTACACTCAAATATGCATAATTGCATAGGAACATTAAAACTCACATTGCCATCCCGTTGGAGAACTCCTCAAAAGCCTGACAGTAGATGGTGATGGCCACTCGGGCATCAGAGTCGAAGGTGAACTCCACTCCATACAGCGCCCTTGGTTTTGCTCCTTCATCAGTAGGACTATCAGCATCATCTTTATACCTACAATAGTAAAAATTGACAATGAAAATGCAACACTACTTAAAAGCAAACGCATAATTGTTATACGAAAGATTAGATTTCACATAGCAATCTTGAATCTGTACCTGACCAATCGCAACGAGTCTTTTCTGATATTGACGAGACTTCTCAATGTCTTCACCGGCTCGTGCGGCGCTGGAGTAACATAGGGAAACTGTGGCAGGTAGCGCAAAAATAAAATATGACATAAAGGAAATCGTTAATATTTATTGGATGCTTTTATCTAAAGCCAACACAAGAGTTCGTCGTTTCGAACTCATCAAAAAGAGACAACTATAGTGGAAACACAAACAAAACGAAGTCAGAAGGCCTTCAAAATTCAGATGTACCTGCACCGGCCGGTTACCAAGAAAGTTGAGATCCATGTTTTCTCCAAAAAGGTAACCCTCTGGATGAGGAGTGTCAAATTTTTCACCTCCCATGAAAAAGTGGCTGGCAAAATAGTTTCCTTGGGGAAAGAAAACAGTAATTATATAATCTGACACCTCTAACAAAACGTGTAAACAGAGTAACAACATCATCTTTGTCATCGTTTAACTTCACTGGCATTGAAATTTGTGCGTACTTGATCCTTTTTCATACGGATTTTACATAACTTAATCAGTTCGCTGACAGCAATCAATTGGATAACTTAGATTAATAGGAGCTTATCTGAGCTCAGTAAACCTATTGAAAATGACCGGTTTGCCAGACAAAGGCACATTAACGTCGCCTTGCATCACAACAGTCAGTCTCACCTGATTTTGGAGGGTATCTGTACGCAGAGTTGGCCTGGATGTCGATGTCCTCAACACCAGCGATTCTTCGACTAAGAATTGAACCCATTTCTCCAACACAGTCCGATCAGAACAAACCACCGTTTATTAAAATGTACACAACAACAGCAACACGGCTGGCTGTCAGCTAACTGCGTAATCACAGCAACAACTCCGAATCGACAAGGCGTTCAAATTAACATGACACGCGTTTGACGGGCATTTCAGTTCTTCTGAGCCGGATCAGATGCGTCTCGTACAGCAGTATTGTGTGATGTTGCGTTCAAGTCAGCTGGATCAGGTTTGACACACACTGGCTAACTGACTAGCAAGCCAGCACCTAGCTAGTTTGTTCGCCTGTCACGAACTGGTAACCACTAAAACAAGAGGCGAACGGCCACATAAACGCGCAAAAGTGAGTTATAAAATGCGAGATAAAAGACACGCGGGTAATTCTGTCCTTGGTGTTTCCTCTAAATCATAATAGCCGTTTTCTTCGTGAAAACACAACACAGGGAAATCGTTGTTGCGAGGCGACCCCGAGAGGGTTGTAGCATATCGCCACCTGATTGGCCGAGTTCGTCACGAGAAGCGCATGCTCGTCCAATAAGAAGAACACAAGCTTTTGCGATTGGATAAAGGTCTGTTTTGATCCAGTCAAGAGAGCGCAGGCTTTATTTGACAAATCACTAAGCAAATAGAAGTAATAATTTTTGGTATCATATTTATCTGCAAAATCTATATGCAGTCTCTGTTTTATTTTTATTCCGGCCACTCGTTTTCTTATTATTTATAAAAAATAAAATACCCTCTAACAATGGCATTCTATTCTTTTCAAGTCATTTGTCTAAAAGTGTCTAAATCTAATAACTAAATATAAATTAACTGTAACTGTTTGCAAAATATGTAAAAATCCACAGTGTCTGTTCATGGCAGCTGTGATGCATTGCTAAGACTTTTTTAATTAGCATATTTATGAAATAAAGGGACACTTCCTTGTTATGATTGAAATCACATTTCTTATTGTCTATAAGTAAAATAATCAGGGGACAACACATTTTATGATCAAATGAGACATTATTTTTATGCTCTTTCTAATTACAAACTTTGTGTTTTTTTTTTTCCAAATATAACAAGTGTAATTACTCATTAGCCCATTTACACCCACGATTTAAATGGGTTTTTTTTTAAGACATAGACAAGTTTAGTTCATTTAAGGCAAAGAACGCGTTCATCAAGAAAGATATTGGGGCCAAAACAAATGCAATGTCACACATGAGCATGTAAAAAAATACACAAAGCAAAATTTTACTTATTGATGGATGTGGTGAAGAATTATGAAAAATAATGAGAAATCCCAGTAGTGGTGAAACCTCGATGTGAAGTATGTTTGTAAGAATTTAACATAGATTTCATGTCTATCTTGACGTTAAACAGGCTCTCATTTCTGCGTAGTTAACTACAATTCCCAGCGTCCCTCTCGGGCGCCGCGGTTGTCCATCAGTGGGCGCTAAGTGGGACGGTTGAACTCACAACATTTCTTTTTTGTTTCTAGTCGGCCAGGTTGATGTTTGAGTGCGGCTTTTTGGGAAGACTGCAAGCTGAAACTTCGCAACTGACGAAATCGCAGGGGTTTTCTTAAATATGGACGAGCTTAGGCGTCAAGTTATGATAAACCAGTTCGTTCTCACAGCCGGATGTGCGGCAGATCAAGCAAAGCAGCTTCTACAAGCGTCACACTGGCAGTTTGAGGTAACTTATGTTTGTTTGTTAGGGCGCATCAAACTGAGAAGTCGTGTGGCGCTGCAAAAACTAGCACAAATCACTGCGATTAACTTTTTTTTAGTTTATCAGTAGATTTACGTAATATACAATCAATCGAGACGAGCACAAGACATCAGCCAATATAAAAAAAAACATAGAAATACTTAAATTATTTATTTTAAACGTGATAAATACGGGCTTCTGCGAAATTGAAAGCCTGTAAAATAACATTTTAATGTTCAAAGCCCTCCAGTACACATTTGCTCACTTCCTCGACTGTTTATGAATGGCTTATAACTCTTTTATTATGGTGTTGCAGACTGCTCTCAGTACATTTTTCCAAGAGGCCAATATTCCTTACGGCCATCAAATGGTGAGTATCCTTTTTTCTTTTCTTTTTTGGTCGTTTATCGATAGCTTTTCATTTCTGTTATGATGACTTCCGCCATGTTGAAACCACGAGTCAGACAAAAATAAACACAGGCTGACATGTTTCCAGCGAAGGCGACGTTTATGTCATTTAAAAATTCGCATTTTTGCCGACCAAGCGCGCGCGGTCTCCCGTTGGTAGTTGGTTGAACGTGTTGATATTTAAGACGATAAAATAATTTGGACTCGCGCGACTTGAGTTTTTGCAAACGTGTCCAAAGTTGTGGGGGGAGGGCGATTCCAGGAAAGAGAGAGAGAGAGACAGCGAGCACGCGCTTGACACGGCGCTGTTTACACCGGCACTAAAACAATAAGAGCGGCACGATAGGAGCGCGCTCAAAAAACTTCGCTTGCATAAACACTCGCGCTTTACATTTTTTTAGCGGATGTTTGACATCAAAGTAACTTTGTTTGGAATCACTCAGAAGCGGCAACACTACCGGTCACATGCAAAGCGAATCAAATCCGAGTCGACCCTTGGAAAGCACCTCATTTGCCTCTCGCTTGCAAGCGCGCACGCCATTTCGCTAATTTGGAAGGTTTATTTCGTAAAGAAGAATTGCGATATTGAAATGATGTTCATGTCGGTATTTTAGAAAAGGCTGTTTTATTCTTCAGGGAGCGGGTCGCACCCTTGTGGGCGCTGCTACTGTGACGTCACTAGCGTCACGCTATTGGCTGCGTTTCTAATCACTAACAACAACTAATAATACATTTTATTAATATGCTGCCAGTGGCTAACAGTGCATCTAAACAAAGCAGGGGGGAAATATCGGATCAGATTATTATTATTATTATTATTATAGTAAAAAAAAAAAAAAAAAGGTAAAGTTGTGCAGTGTCGTTTTTTGTGCACATGCCTCAAAATGTCTCTGACTTCCAGAGTATTGTTTGAGCTTTTCTCAAGAATAGCCTTTACACGTGCAGCTTTCAGTTTTAAGTTCCCATTATTGTCATAGTTAAACATGCAGTTGATGGAAGTCGATTGCTGATATCCACATGATCCTTGATCCACGTATAGAATATAATCACACTTGCGATTTACGCTTTTTTGTTTCTTTTTTTAATTACCGTCGATGGACAGATGCGCTTTTTGTCTGTGTGCTGGTATTGTTACGCCATCTATAGAAACTAAACCAAAACCTAGTGAGCATTTATGAAAGCCCCCGGAGCTGCTAAGTGAAATAAATGCTTAAAATGGTTTTAACAATCTGTGTTCGTGGAGGCATTATTTAAAAACGAGATAACGGTATCGGTAATATTTAAAATTTTATTTACAATTCAAAATGGTTGTTTATTTCTAGTGAAGTTATTTATTCCTGTGATGCGAGGCTGAAATTGTCAGGTGATCCTTCAGAAAGGATTAGATGCTCAAGAAACCATTTTTAACCATTACGTGTTAAAAAAGTTGCTACTTGATCATTTTGAGCATTTGGACAAAAAGAGAGCAGCGTTTTCGAATCTTGAATATTGTATAAAGTTTAGCATGCATTACAAAACCTTATTTGACTACAACGTTACGATTGACCGACAACATATAAATTGTATATACTGTATATAATATAGGAGATCTTAGATTCTTTTAATCCGAATTAGTTTTTAACAACAGGCACACAACATGTCACAGAAGACGTCATAGGTGTTGTTTTCCACCGATTATCTTTCTAAAGCTGGCCTCTGAAAGACTAAACGTTGCTATAGTAACACATGTGTCAGTGCTTCGGGTCTGGTGTTTATTCGGGGCAGTTAGCCAATCATTATTGTATCGCGTCCTGTTTGTCCAAAGGTCTGCTACCTCACTCGCTGAAAGAACTTTTTCAGTTCCTTGTTTCAAAAAGTGATGTTGCTGGAGTCCTACAGGTTCTCCGTTCAACGGACATGCTTGTAAAATCAGACAATTGTGGGTTAAATAACCCATTACCCGTGCCGGATTTAAATTGGTTGTCTCTGTTTCCAGATGTGCACTCCAGCCAACACACCGGCGACGCCCCCCAACTTCCCAGATGCCCTAGCCATGTTCTCCCGGCTTAAAGCCTCAGAGAGCTTCGGAAACAGCAGTCCCATCGCTTCTATGGCCACGTCACCAGCTCCTCACACCAACTGGGCCATGAGCCCCCCGGCAACCCCTGGTCACCAGGGTCGATGGACTCCAGGTCAGCTCATGCCCCAAACGCCCTCAGCAGGCTGGCCCGCGGCTGTGACCCAGCAAGCCTCCGCCGAGCACGCTAGCATCGTCATGGAGGCCGAGAGATAGAGACTGCTTCGATTAGCCATCACACCTTACAGGAAGAGGAGGATGGACCTTCCTCTTGGAGACTTGGGCAGTCGTGGAGGTAAAACGGTGCGAAGAGGTCGCTGTGGAGGAACGCCGCGTGGCCTCTTCTCTGAGGTCACGGGAGATCTGGGAGTTTTTTAAAATGCTTTTCTTTTGGCGATAACCAAATAAAGATGGACAGAATGAGTAATCGTGTAGCATATTCACAGAAAACCTCAGACAAATGAATGTGTTGCTGAATAATGTCAGTTCTCAAGTAATGGTGAATACTCTATTTTGCACTGTGCACTAAACAATAGTTACTCGCCGTCGTGTCATTTTAAACCTATTAAAACTTAATTTTGTGGACAAAATGCTTTTTTTGCATTTCTTCTTGTTCCACAGAGAGTTATAAGGGTTTGGAATGACATCAGGGTGAGTGAATGATTGATTTTTATTTTTTTGGCTGAACGTCTCTTTATTCAACAGGTTTACTGTAGAAAAAGGACTGGTCTGTAATTTTTCGACTTCTTTATGACTTTGCAATGAACCAAATTGGCATTTTATATTAAAATAATGGTATAAGAAGTGTTTTATACCCAGAACGTTGGACTCTCTCCGCACTTGCAGAACATTTGTTTTATCTCAAATCCCTATTTAAATATGATTTCTTTTCACCGATCATCTCCCTCTAACTGTGTTCACACTGCCTCCACAATATTTGTGGACTATGTGATGGTTATTATTTCCTGTTTGTAGTGTTTTTAAATAAATATTGTGTATATATATTGCAAACGCTTGGTGGAGTAGTTTGTTTATGTAGTAAGATATATTCACATGATTTATTTTTTGCTGTTCTGTTTTCCTTACAGTGTATTTAGGGTCAATGCATGTACACCTGACCTTTGTACCCTGTTGTACCGTGGTAAATGATTACACGGACCCACTGATCAAGCTAAAGTTTCATACATTGAACATAATTACATTGAAGTTGAGCTCTCATTTTTATATATTTGAGCCTAAAATATAGATGCGTTTATTACAGTATACATAATATTATTAATCTGTTATGGTGTATGATACATTGAAAGTTGGTTAATATACAAGAAGTTAATATTAAGTGTGTGTGTGCACGCAGAGAAGATCACTGTATTTGTCTTGCTCACATGAACACAGCTAAGATGACGGGTGAAACATCTTTAGCGAGACCAGCTGCTTCATCTCAGCAGGGAGAAGACCGTCTGCTATTTCTGTCACTTGGCTGTGTGTGTGTGTGTGTGTGTGTGTGTGTATATACACACACAGACATGAGTGAAGGACTGCTGCGGGCTGGTCGAGCATTGCACAGAGCAAGGGTATTGATATGCCAAACCACAAACCTCAGCACCACACTTTCGTTACTATATCTGTTTCGCTCTCAGTCTATGTTCATTCAGGTACTGGCATAAAAAAAAGTATAAAATTAAAACAAATCTTCTGCGATCACTTCTATTTAAAGGAAAAAAATAATGAAATGAATGTACGCTGCTTTAGTTCAATAGGTTTTATTTAATATTACTAAATCATATTTACTATATGAAGTTATAATACATTTATTACCACTCCTAAAAAGAAAATTCCAACTTCAGCTGTTATAAATCTTTGTGGCGCTTAAGTATAGTCTTTTTTTTAAGGTACTTGGCAGATTAGTGAAAGAACATATATATATATATATATATATATATATATATATATATATATATATATATATATATATATATATATATTTACAAACCTTTACTTTAACCTTTAAAATGTATCCTCCTTAACTTTTCTTTTTTTTTTTTTTTTTTTTTGGACAGTGTTCTCTCTCCATAATTCTAGGGAACTAGAAAACAGGAAATGTTTGACTGGCAGCTGTGTGTCTGATGTGTGATCAAGATGTGAGTCAAGATCATCCTTGAAGCAGAAACATAAAACACTATTTTGAACAAATTGTAGGTATAAAGTATATTTTCAGGCTTAGAAAATCTATTTTCTCCTTACTGGGATCAAATCCAGAGAGTTAACAAGACAGATTAATTTATCTTGCAAAAAAAAAAAAAAAAAAAACAGACACGTGGTCATAATGATCAGGTACACAACAGCACTCCGTGTAATTCCAAAAACAAACATATAATATAATAGACCAATTGTTTATGCTGTTCTGAGGATATATCCAATTTCCTCTCGTGACCAGTGGAGGTCGCAAAGTGGTTGTTTTTTTTGCTTTTTCTGCGTTTTTACTTTGACCCATTCTCGTTTCCGGTAAAACTATTACAAAATGTTCTTTTGTAGTGCGTTTTTGGACGTTTTTCCAATAGAATATAACATCCCACCAAAAAATCTGTTTACTACATACTGGTCACCTCCAACAATAGGACTAAAAGTAATTTTAAAAAAAGAATCAATGTATTTTGTTGACCAGATTGCTGCTACTATCATCGCCATATTCCAATTAAATTATAAGAAATTGAATTATGTGTTTTTTTATACTTGATATAAACGCTCTGAGTGGAAAGGGCCAATCACTTGGCCTCATTTTGAAAGTGTCTTGTTGGTTTCACGTACGAAGTATCTATTTGTATTCAGACTTATTACTGGGAACATGTGCGGTCTTGAATGTGAGGTGTTGGATGCTGAACGCTATGATTCATGGGGCTTTTGCTGCCTCACGTTTATCGCCTGTGTATTGTATTTTACGTCTTGGAGATATTGTTAACTTCAGTTCAGTCACCTCACTCTTATTCTGCTGTTAAACGCCGTGTTTACTTTTGTAGTGTTTATTTGACTCTGGTCGAGCTTTCAGTCCTGCTCTCTTCTCTAAACTCGTCCCTGTAGAGCGGTTGCTTATAGCAACAAATTTTTGGCAGTAAAACCCGTTCAGGTCACTGTGTGAAACACAGGCCTACACTTCATTTGAAAAGTAAGTCATAGTTTCTGTGCGTTTTTCTGAGGGGCAGCTCTACGTGCACTAAACAACAGATAGCGTTTGAGCGGTTAAAATGATCTCATTCAAGTAGAAATTAAGCAATTTGTGCTAGCAATGTACGACATGACTAACAAATGACTAGCCAGACCTCTTCTGGACCAAGAATTTCGGCCGAAGGCGTTTTGTAAGCCTAGTTGTCACAGTTAGTCATGCAGATACTGACAAAGAAGAAAGAAAAAAGAACGTTTGAGCCAGTGATTTCTTCACAAATTCTGTATTAGTAAAAAAAGCACACAAACAAAAATACACGAAAAAGCAACGTTACCATACATTCAGAGGAAGAAACATTCCTATACAAACTTGTCTTCCCACATTATTCAAACACATTCAGATACAATAAAGTAGTCAGAGTCTGAAAAACAGTCTGTGTAGTGTTCAAATCCAAATTGTGACGCGTTAGCATCACGGTGAAGCTTCGATCAACATCTTCAGCTTTTATATGTACCATACAGAGTATCTTAGCTATGAGAAATAAGCATGTGATAATAGTTTTTCCATTGACCTCATCATGCCATTAGGTGAAGAGGAAAAGAAAAAAGGAAGTGAGCAAAACTTTCAGTATCGAAAAGGAACTTTGTATATGCTTGCGGACCAATTCGAGGGATGTACAACCCTCTTAGTACCTATTATTATTTGAGGTAGCAATTATTTTACTATTTATTTCGTAAAATAGATTCTGTGCAGGCTGGTTTAAAGTTGTTGGCTACTGACATCAAGACTAATTTTCTCAGTTCAGCTATATTGGTTCTTGTTGGATTCTGGATTCTTGTTATGTTAATGCATTAGCCTGCAGTTGCTAGCTCAAACGGTTTATAGCTAGTTAGTGCTAAAGTTAAGTTTAGTTTGAACAAATAGCGTATTTGAAGCACTCATAGCATGCCATTGATTGCTTTTGCGCCACAGAAAAACCCCCCAAAAGAATCTATTGTTGTTTTATAAAAAATACATAACAGTAAAAAACCTATTGATTAAAAATGCCTCAACCCTCAACCTCAGTATGAAAATAAAATGAGGGTATAAAACTACGGTAAATCGATTAAGCGCAACGGGTGAAAACGCAAGTGAAGCTTTACATTGATGACAATACAATTTGTAGAGAAAAAATAACTTTTTCGAAACAGACTAAATAGGCATTGATTCTGTTGCTGTTATTACATTTGAAGCATGCAATATGACATTCATTTCTGTAAAAAAAATGTTACAGTACATATTCAGTACCTAATTAATATAGCCACCCATTAAAATGCAACAAAGTAAACACTATTTATAATGATCTTAAATGAATAGCTTTTCAAAATGAAAACTATTTTAAATTAAAAATAGTGATGTACAGTAACGGGACGCAAAATCAAGTCAGTTCATTAAAGGAATAGTTCACCCGATAATACAATTCTGCTTTGTTAGTGAAAACAGTACAATATGGTTCTAAACAAATATGTCGGTGCATTGTGACGTAAGAGGACAACAGATGGACGTTTTCACTGGAGGAAGTGTTGTTTTATTAATATACACTTTGGCCTGAAGCGATGGTTTAGAGTTTAGCATTTAGAGCCTCACGGATGCAAAAACACTTAATACATGAATTTAAAAAAATTAATAGATGGACAGGATTATTGTGATGTTTTCATCCTCCTTTTGACAGCACCCATTCACTGCAGGGGATCCATTGGTGAACAAACGATGTAAAGATGAATCTTTCCAAATCTGTTCTGATAAAGAAACAATTTCATCTACGTTTTGGATGGCTACTGTGAACTATCCCTTTATATATATATATTACAAAAAACCATCGTGATCAAGTTTTTGTTTTTTATCTCCCTGAGGAGAATATCCCACTTTGAGGTCATCTCTCGTCAATCAAATGATAGAATTTGGAGAAGAATTAAACTTGAATATCAAATAAGAGATGATTAACACCACTATCACTGCCACGCCGGATAAAATAATAGCCCAGAATGTGGTTTGGTCTGTGGAAGAAAAGACAATAATGATTTTACAAACAGATGAATCAGTCAGCAGCTTCAGCAACAGAAACTTGACTCTGTTGATTGTACAAAACACACACACTGTCAGTGGAGGGAACAGTGTGCGGGAAACTACAAGAGGCTATTGTGGAGCTATTCCTCATTTCGCATAAAAGTGCCTGATGAATCATTGCAAACGCAAAGCTTATTTAAGACCACAAAAACACCCTGTAGATAAAGGACGAACTTTTGGATTAGTCAACACTGCACGTTTTAAGATAATCGACCTGTGTCAAATCCACATGTATGTTTTCTTTCTCATTTTCAGTATTTTAATTTCAAGTAAAAAGCACCCTGAGTTGGAAGTCAGTGTTATGGAGTGCTGCAGGAATTAAATTTTTTTAGGCCAAAATGCAAAAACGTCTAGGTTAGTGCTTCAGTTTTCAAGCCCGTCAATGGCTTTTTGTTTAAATGAAGCCTTTGCAGATTGTGTCAAAGCACTTCACATAATCTTGAAAATGGTGGTTGCAGCTGACATGTGGTTAAATGGCACTAAAAGTCATTAAACATTATTAGGAATAATAATTACTAGTCCCCCTTTTTGCAGCTTGGTTGTGTTTATAATAGCACGATTCTGACTTGAAGATTCGATGAAAATGTTTTATAAAAAGTCTAAAAGCTGTCAAAAGCATAGTGATGATGACCATTAAAGTTTAAAAACCTTGTCTGTAGCTTTTTTTCTTCCGCCGACTGGATTTAGGCTTTATAAAGTTATTTTCATTTGTGAAGGTTATGCCGAGATGCCGAGTTGGCCTACAAAAGCACATCATCACTGCAGAACTGCATTGAACAGGAAGGGCTAGGGTTTTTGTTTTGAACAATGGAAGATATAGGCAGAGGAACGGGAAGAAACACAAAGTTGAACCCTTCTTAACTCATGCGAGATGCTTGTAAAGCTCTATCACATTTACACAGAAAACATGGAGAAGTAGCGAAGCGTAATGGAAAAACACATTTGGTGCGAAAAGCCTAAAAGGATTTAAGAACTAAATCAAATCTGAACTCTAAGGCAAAGAGTCGGATTAATGTTAACTAACCGTTAGATTTGATGATGAACACTTTGCTGTCTCCTCCCCGAGTGTTTGTGGCGGTGCATGTATAGTTTCCTGGACTGAGTTCTGAGGACTGAAGAACTGAGGAGCTGCTCGTCTCTTTCAGATGATCCCATATGTACGTAGGAGCCGGGTTTGCCTTCACTGTACAATTTAGTAGGACATCATCACCTTTAAAGATGGTCTCTGTTGAAATGGAGTATTTTGGTTTATCTGAGGAGGACAGAGATACAGTTCTCAGAACAACTGGAACATGAGGAGCAGCTGTTATTACCAGATCACTAAAATACTGCACAACCGAAATATTTTTATCTGCGTTTATTTAATTTATATGTAATATTTGATAAAAAATAATCTCCGGTAATATGGAAATCTCTGTGTGTGATGACATATGACAGTTGCACACTAAAAGGTTATTTGGAAAAACATAAACTGAAGCATATGGCTAGCTTAGCAATAATACACTTACAGTAAACTTCAGCATTGAAAGCAGATTCTGTAGGAGAAGGTCCTTCTGCTCCCAGAACCAGCTCTGCTACACACTTATATTGAGCTCCATCATCAGCTCGGTCTGGACGGATCAGGAGTGTAGCAGTTTTATTCACTGGAGTCTTGATGTTGTCATTAAAGGTGGTTTGATTCAGCAGAGTCTGTCCTTTGTACCATTTGACAGTGAGATACTGAACAGGAGCCACACCGAGAACGTCACACTGGAGCTTATACTCCTTTCCCTCCATCATTGGTCCGCTGTGATTCACAGTGCTGATGGACACACTGTCTGGAGTCTCTGTGGAGGAAAGATTTACACGCTCTGACATCTGCTGTGATGATGACTCTACATTTATTAGATATATCTGAGAATGAACAGAAAAACAGAGTAACTTACTGTAAACAGTGACTGGGAGCTTTACTAAACACTGATGCAGCTTATCTCCTTTTTTATAGTTTATGAAGCAAAATGGCTCAATGTCCCATTCTGTCAGTTCTGACACTCTCCATGTGATCAGACTCTTGTCTGTGATCATGGACACTGCTCCCTGACTGGCTTCCCATCCAATCCCTTGATGCTGGACTGAAGTGCTACAGTCAGCTGTAACTGAACCGCCGTGTCTCACAACAACTCTCTCTGGGTTGAGCTGAACAGGGCAGTCAGTCTGAGCTCCTGTTTTAAAGAACAAAGAATAATTGTATATCTTGTTCACCTGACAGACTGAACTCAAATAACCAATTACCCAATATTATGATGGGTCTATTCTTGGTGTTGATTTGGTAGTTCATTAAGTTTATTAAGCAACTGAATGAATGAATGAGGCATTTATATAGTATGCTAGTGTGTATAGTAATGCATGAACTGGCTTTTGGAGAAGATCAACAGCATATGTCAGTGACTCTTTTAAAACAAAAGAGGGTCATCGATTCTTACCATTTGGGAAATTAAACTAAGAAATACAGACACAATGGAGTCATCTGAAAACGTCCCTCACACAGCGTGTAACACTGTGATCATTTAGCCCAGATCATTTCTAAAGAAAAATCCAGTGCATTCATTTGTGTTATCTGTTTTCTTTTTTCCTTTTTTTTTGTCCTGGCCACGCCTTCCCAACTTTTCCTTTCTGTTTTCTGGAACAGGTTGAGTCAACCTGAGTTTTCATCATAACCCACCCTTATTAATAGATATGTATAATTCATTTTTAACGTTTCAGTAGGACTAAACCCCGTTAAAAATAATAATAAGCAAATAAACTGAGCAGGGCCTAATATCAGCACTAAACGCTTTTGATTAACAGCTTTTGTCAGTATCGTCATGAACAGCGAACGCAAGATTAATATTGGCTAAATGACATGTGAAATTCCTAACTTTCCAAAGGCATATATTTATACTAATCTGCAGGTTGCATAAATTGCTGAAGTGTTCGTCAGGACTAAAAATACTCTGGTACTCAAGGCACTGGTCATGTTACATATGCTACTGTACACAGCGTGACTCTTTACTGTAAAGTAATAAACGAACTCAAACAAGTCAACATTTTAACGCAGAGCCAAAAGACTTCAACGACGTTTTCACTCGCGTGCAAGAAAAATAGTTTAAAACGCATTCGAGGTCTCACGCTACCGGTTAATGATCGTTTTCGCTTCGCGTATCGAAAGAATAAAAGGAAAACGAGCTGATACAAACCTGCGAACGTCGCGAACGCTAAAAGTGCCGAAAGACAAACAAGTCCATAAAAACAATGCAGCATATTGTAAGTGTTTGAGGGTCGACCAGACAAAAGCGCGGTTGAGGCGTGCGAATAAATAAACGTGTCGCCTCTGCCTTTGCCTTCAGATTAGTGACTGTCCAGAGGCTGCTCCAGGAGAAAAAAAAAACCCCACCCCGAATATGTTTGTCATATGAAGTGCCTATGGAAATGAAATCACGGTTCACACCGAAGAACCAACCAGTTTCTGAGGGAAGTTAATCCATAAGTGTTGCAAATCTCAGACTTTCTGAAACATCTGTACTGTATGTTACAGTCGATGCACCGTCAAAACATCTTTCTGCAGCTGTTTCTGAAATGCCCTCCTCTGTATTGTTACATATATGGATGTGGGTTACATTGAGCATTCATTTCTCAAAATGAAAACAAGATGTGTTTTGCTTTTCCACAACATATATCAAAATTATTTAAAAACAAAAGCGATGCCAAGCAGATTATATCAAATAACCTTGTCATAGTTTTTGCATTTTATTTGCTTTGCCACAGCACGACCACCTGAAACCGAAGGTCAACATGTTAAATATGCTTACAGATCTGTTAAAATATACTTTAAAATGAGCAGCAATAAATAAATAAATAATATATATATATATATATATATATATATATATATATATATATATATATATATATAAAATAACTGAATCAGCTAAATTGATTGAGCCCATTATCATTTTTTCTAAAAGTGACAAATATGTAACGTGAAAATTTCTGATGTGACGTTTCATTGCAGTATCAACTTGCTTTACATCAGATTGTTCAAGAAACTGACTAAAATAAGTTTGTTTGTACTCTATAATATGTATCATTCAATCTGACAATGCATCATGGGCTACTATTTTTGGAATGGTGCCATGGTAACGAACAATTGCGCAATATCACATTACTCAACCTTATATGTCACATAGAATAATGCTTTTAAAAAAACCTATCACCTTTGTGCGGTTTCTATGGGTTAAGCTACATCGGATGGTAAAATCTTAAAAATTCTTAAAATGTAATAATAAAAAATATATAAAACACAGTAAATAGTGTTTATTTGAAAGTGTAAAAAATGATTCTGTGAAAAGAATATTTCTTTTATTATAGTTTGTTTTTAACAAATGAATGTTTTTAACAAAATCAAATAATCAGATTCAAAAGTCATGTGCTTACAAGGACAGACAGTATAAATTCCCATAAAACTTAAAACCCACCAGAACATGGGCGAGATTACATTCATATCAAAATTAAACATATTCAGTGATAAACTTAAAAAGATGGAACTTCTGTCATCGTTTTTTTCATCCTCATGTTTGTATAACTGAAAAGGTACATTTTTCACAAACTTGTACGGCAGCAATTTAAAGTGACCGCATGAATCAAAATGAAAACAAACGTACAAACGCTTCAGAACATGTACTTGTCTGGGCTATGTTTATGGTAATTTTTTTTAAATCATCAAAGCACAACATGAGGGTGAGTAAATGAGGACAGAACTGTCCTTACTGTTTTAGGCTAATATGCTTTGAACATAATTATACAGCTTGAGCCATAAAACTGGCACACATACTCTATGATAAGCATCACTGACACAAACTCTGAGGTCCAAATATTTTCCCACAGGTTCAGCATAAGAAACCTCCTACGCAAGCTTTCACTTCTTCACAGTCACCGTGTGCTATATTTCCACCTTCTTAAGTGTGGATTTGACCAAAATAGAAACGTTGAACAAATACTTTGTTTAACCAAGTAACACACTTAATTATGTGTCTTTCACAAGTGGCACTTACATATAATCAGACTAAGCAAATAGTGTGCCTATTTAGCATACTGTCTGAAGGCAGGACACCGAGCTCCCAGAGAAGTCCCCCATGTCCCAATCTGGGACAGGATAGGATCCCCAGAAGAGTTGGGGTGGAGGTCGGACACCTGAAATCTGTCGTGAAACAGAAGTTGGCTGTATTTATATTTACTATTGTGCTTAATTGGTTGGTTATCTGAATGCACTCCTGCCACACTTTGTTAATAAAACATAATTTTTATATATATATCTTTTAACAAAACACAGGTATTGAAACTGACCAATGTGTCAGAGACAAAAGAACAGTCTTGTTACAATTTAACAAGTACCTTCCCTTAAATGACGTACAAAGCAAACAGTACTCAAGCGATGCCGCTTTGAACATTCACAAGATCGTGGATTCCTGAAAACGTCCACTGAAGGTCCGTCGGTTTGAGATCCTTCAGCACTTCTTCGTCATCTGCTCTGACACATATCTTTTTTTCTGGTCCACTAAGATTGCTGAAAACTAAAAAGTTTAGTTTGCGATGGAATTATCAGTTGATAAAATCTGGATCTAGGAGTGGAGCGAATGAACAGGTGCTCCTTGAAATAAAAAAATAATGGAGCCACGAAGAAACCAGCCACGAAGTAGAGAGGGCTAGAGACTTCCAGTGATTAAAAATCCCTTTTTGGACACTTGGACTCTGGAGATGCGCCAAACCCAGGGACTTCATTCCCTAAGCAAGGATATTGCTCTGAGAGAGTTTCTTCATAGGAATTGGGTTGTGTTTGCCATTCTGTGCTACGTTTCCATTTTGCGCAGCAGGCTTGGCATCCTTCAAGCTATAATGGCCCATCTTGGCTGCTTTGTAGTAGATAGAGTAGATGAAGACGAAGATGACTGAGATGAATGCCACAATGACTGCAATAAGTCCTGCTATTAAGGGCAGGTAGTCCTCTGTGTCGAGAGAAATGAAGCACAACAAAGATCAGGCAAAAGCAAACAAATAGTCTAGACAGGCAAGTGTTAAAATTGCAGAACAAAACACATACTTTAGAACCAAATTTGAAAAAGCAAAAAGATTATTCATAGCAAGTGTACACGTGCAATCAACATATTGAAATGCATTCTAGCAACAGCAGTGTCTCTTCATTTTCTGTGATGCACTATTTCCATTGCACATTTGGTCTAGTGTGAATGTTTGATCTGATCAACATTACACTTTTGAAACATCCCCATATTTGAAAAAAAAGTACATGTAAGTGCAACAAAGTACACCCCCATAAAAAAAAAAAGAAGAAGAAAAAAATTTGTTGTAAATGTTAACCAAAACATATGCATGCTTACCTTTTAATACAACTTTCACATGTCTGGTGGTCGTGCCAGCAGAACTGTTTGCTGTGCAGGACACATTCTCAGGTGTTGACTCTGTTATATTAAGAGTGTCGCTGTTAACCGTGCGATCTGTGCCGAGGATCCAGGTGATTGTTGGCTTCGGGTTTCCTTCGGCTTCGCAAACCAGAACCTCTGGATAACCTCGGAATACAGGCACTCTGGAGGGCAGTTTGGTCTCGTTGATGATCGGTTTATCTAGAGGAAAGGGCACAGACGGGTTTCAAGTGATAAAAATGAAGACCACTGAAATATCTGCAAAGTAAACCTGGACAAGTTATTGTACATACAATGTACAGTAATGTTGAGACGATTTGATGCCATTGTTTGATAACGGTGAAGTCCCTCTGATTTCAGTTCTACTTCACACCAGTATTGAGCTCCATCGTCAGTTTTGCTCGGATGGATCTTGAGTTTATATGTGCCGTTGACTGAAGACATGTTGTTTTCAGTGGAGATGATTTTATTCAGTTTGTACCATCTCACAACAACACTCTTAGATGGATCCATATTGAGAACGTCACACTGGAGTTCATACGGCTTGCCTGCTATCATTGGTCCGGTGTGATTCACAAAGCTGATGGAAATATCTGCAAGACACGTTAAGCATAATAGATTAGCTGAAAGACCAAATACTTCAAATAACCGCTAAATACAATTTATTTTAATTTTATAGAACGGGAAAACAATTACAGAAATTTTGTGCTGTCAAAAGATTAATTTCATCTAATGGGGTCCAAAATAAGTTTTTGTTTACATAATATAGGTGTGTAGTGTATATTTATTACGTACAGGTGCTGGTCATATAATTAGAATATCATCAAAAAGTTAATTTATTTCACTGATTCCATTCAAAAAGAAATTAAAATTCATTCATTACACACAGACTGATACATTTCAAATGTTTATTTCTTTTCATTTTGATGATTACAACCGACAACTAATGAAAATCCCAAATTCAGTATCTCAGAAAATTAGAATATTGTGAAAAGGTTCGATATTGAAGACACCTGGTGCCACACTCTAATCAGCTGATTAACTCAAAACACCTGCGAAGGCCTTTAAAGGCCCATAAACCCATGGGGAAGACTGCTGACTTGACACTCGCCTGCAGTAATTCAGGCAACTGAGTAATGAGTTCTGTACATAAACAAAAACTTGTTTTGATGTAATTAATCATGATTTATCATTTGACAGCACTAGAGACTTTTCCTGTTGTTGACTGTAGCCAACTGTTGCTTTGTCACAAGGTTTCTATTTGGCACTGTATCTATTGTTTTTGACCATCAACAGTTTCAAAACAGAGTCGCCATCTATTTTTCCAGTACACCAAAGTTTACGATACCAAGTCCAACACATTCAACTCCAATACATCCCTTTTACCTCTACAAACCCTAAAACAAGCCCACACTAACAGGTTTTACTACAAAAGAAAAAAAAGAAGTTACTACTAAAACGTGGTCGCTACAGTTAAACCGCTATAGTAACCACAGATTAACTATTGTTTTGCTGCACTAGCAACTACTTCTACTAAAACTGTAGTAAATATAAATAGTAGGCCTAATCAATACACCGAAATACATGGTTACTACACATTTGCTACAATAAAACCAGGGTTAATTTGAGGGAGTAACGACAGTTCAACTAAACTGTTAAGATTCCTCGTAAATGCTACAGCTGTGGGAGAGCCCTAACTTAAGTCTAACGGTAAATACAGTTAATTTTAGCTCTACAGTATATTTGCATTGCCGACAGGCTGCGGTTAAACTTTTAAATGCAGAATGTTAATGATTACAAACACGGCTTATTTATCTTGTTTGGCAACGTTATTCTATCGCTATTTAAACAGTGTTACTCAAAGTGTTTCCAGAAGCGAGTCAGAGCGGGGGGAAAGACCGGGGCCTTTTAATCACTCTTTTAACTTATTTATATCCTCTTCCTCAAATTCAACACGAAAAAACTGTGCTGATATCATATCATATCATATATCATTATATAAATCGTTATATCGTTATAAACGCCCTACCATTCAAGGCGTACCGCAGCGATAGCAGATCCAAAATAAGACACGTGAAGAGAATCCGATCGCTCGACGCCGTCATTTTTAGTTGTAGCTGCGCCGCGTCGAAGTCGTTTTAACCGGCCAACGGCGTTTAACTGTTCAAGCGGTCGCACAACACACGGTCTCGGACCTTTCATTTATCGCAGGAAACCACAGCCCAGGCTTCCTTCGCATAGCTGCCTGTTTTAGTTAATGCCATCCCTCCCCCCCACGCACACATCCCTCTAAAAGTGCACGTTGCAACTTTATTCATTTGCGCCCTGTCACGACGAAACCGTTTCACCTCTCTTTTAGACGAAGGCGAAGTCGCATTAAGCGCTTAAGTGCCACGTTTGAAAACCACAGCTCTTTACAGCTCAGCTCATTTCGCTCCGTTGTCGACACATCCTCGAGCTCAGATATAAATAATGGTGGGTCTATATAAAAACACGGTTTCGCTTCGCTTCCCACAAGGCTTTCTGTGTCAGAGTATGAGTCATAATGGACCCCCACAGACACTGTCTTGCCTAATGCGTACTTCTCTACTGTACTGTATGCAGAAAGGATTAAATACACGAGATTCCTAAAAGTGTTCAACCCCACATAAGTGTCCTTGTGACTGAATTGCAGGAGTTAACAGAAACAGATCTGTTGTTTCAGCGTGCATCCCTCAGGCTCGAGCTGAATAGAGCATTCAGCAGTGCTCTTCAGTAAAGTGTGCCTTACAAATAATGAAGCTACAGAATCAAACAAGTGGTAACTAATTCCGAGTGACCAGCTAAAGTGAATGAATGGTATTTCTGACGGGGTTTAAATGATGCGCATCCACATGCACTGAAAACTCAGTTATTTTATTTGAGACAGGAAATCAGAGTAAACAAGAGTGAACATGTTTTTGTATTTGCACAGGCGTCAATGCATAAGCCAGCAAAAAAAAAATCATACAAAGAACCTGCACTGGTTAGGGCTTACAAACTAGTTTCATGCTTTGACCAATTCCATATACATGCAAGCTCATGAAAAATGCATTTGGGCTATTGCGGAGTACATCAGGCAGGTTTAGAGCCATCTAAAACAAAGAGGCCTAGCTATACTCAGTCTTTGCAAGCAACAGCAGCAAAAAAAAACTTTAGTGGTGCATAACTGGTAAAGTGTTTTACTTTTGATTTAAATTTTTAAAATTTTTATTATCAATTTTTTATCATCTTACAATATTAATGAGTGAAAATGAAATTTTGTGTGTGTGTGTATATATATATATATATATATATATATATATATATATATATATATATATTTTTATTTACAGAGAGATCAGAGAAATTTACAGAAAAAATGTAAATAAATATTTAAAATGTATATATATATATATAAAACGAAAAACATATATATACATACACTGTACATCATATCAGGCATATATATCATTCCAAATATGTATATATGTTGTTCTGAATCATCTAATGTTAGTAACCTAGACAGTTAAATTCAGTTAGGTGCCTTATTTAAGTAGAACTTCACACTACAACCATTCATTCATCTTGTGATCATCTGTAGAAAGCATTGTCTGTAAGTGTTTTGTGGTTAAATTGTATTCAATTTAATGAATTTGTTGTTTACAAAGCAACAAAACAACTATATACAATAAATAACAGTAAATTGAGACATTATTATATTCTTAGACTTAACTATAGCTACACTATAGCTTTCCTTTCTGAAGTTTCAGCATACAGTTAACAAGGCGTTTACGTGCTGGAAAGAGTTTATCTGTCTAACTTCGGGAAGAGAGACACCAAAGTGAACATATTCAGAACTATCTATATGCCTGATACACACAACATAGGTATATTATCTTTATAAAAATATAAAGAATCAAATAAATGCCTAAAATGGATGCTACTTAACCATTTGTAGTTGCTCAACAAGCTCTCAGCACAATCTGATCCGACTGATCTGACTGCAGACAGGCTCAGCAGATGGATCCAAAATCAGGGAAACATAATCAAAGCAGAGATATTGCTCTAAAGTGTTCCTTCATAGGGACTGTTCTGGCTGCACTAAGAGTTCGTTATGTGCTTTAGGGTTCTTCACATCATAATGGCCCCTCTTGAGTTTTTTGTAGCGGGTCAAGTAGATGACGATGACAAGGATGATGAAGACCACCGCTACAGCAACAACAATGACTAATATTATGGGTATGTAATTCTCTGTGTCAAAAAAAAAAGATTTATGAGTAAATCAGCAATTTAGTGAATGAAATTCACGCAAGCAAAACGTGGGATAGCTCTCTATCCTGCATCATGCATGCTAATCTAAATAAGTCTATAATGCGAAACAATGATACAAGCCATAAAACTAAAATATAGTAAGCCATAATGTAATCACAGTGCCACTAACACCGCAAGCAGAGTATTGCAAAACCAGCGAACCAAGCACTTTGTTAAAGACCAAAGAACTAAACGCAAAAGATGCTGTGAAACAATCAGAAAGCATGTAAAATGGTTTAAGAAGGAAGAATGAAATTTGCATTAGTCAGAGACAAAAAGGTAAAAGACCAAAAAGAATCAATCACATGCATTTGTGATTTTTAAGGGAGGAACTTCAAATGACGTTATATGAAATCTATCCTGACAACATACTATTCAATAGCTTTTTCATAATTTGCAAAATTAATATAACCAATATATATTTTGTTTAACATCAGGCCAACAAATACAAAACAATTGTGAAAGCCACAATTCCTTTCCATACTCATGTCAGAATTACTAAACTGAAACATGATTAATGAAACGACACACAAATGCATAATTACCTTGTATGGAGACAGTTACATGTCTGGTGGTTGTGCCAACAGAATTGTTTGCAGTGCAGGACACAGGGTGAGGTGTTGACTCGGTTACAGTAAGATTTTTACTGTAAATGATTGAATTTGTGCCAAGGGTCCAGCTGATTGTTGGTTTTGGGTTTCCCTTAGCTTCACAAACAATCTCCTCTGAATAACCGCGAATCACATGTACTAAGGAGGGCAGTTTGGTCTCATTGATGATCGGTTTAACTATAGGAAGGATCCAAAAAACACAGGTTAAGAGCTTTTGCATCTGCGTAACGCATCTTATATTTCTGTAAAAAACTACTCAAATTCAGATATTTTAAAAAACACATCCCTATTACTACACAACTTGACACACAACTAAAGGTGTGCTTGATTCAGACATGTTATCATATTCTAAAAAGATTAATCATAGAAGCTAACAGATCTTACAATGTACAGTAACGCTGAGAGGATCTGATGAGTTTGTGGGATGAGGCTGAGGTCCTTCTGCTCCCAGTTCCAGCTCTGCTACACACTTATATTGAGCTCCATCATCAGCTCGGTCTGGACGGATCAGGAGTGTAGCAGTTTCATTCACTGGAGTCCGGATGGTGTCATTATTAAAGGTGGTTTGATTAAAGGTGGTTTGATGCAGCAGAGTCTGTCCTTTGTACCATTTGACAGTGAGATACTGAACAGGAGCCACACCGAGAACGTCACACTGGAGCTCATACTCCTCTCCCTCCATCATTGGTCCGCTGTGATCCACAGTGCTGATGGACACACTGTCTGGAGTCTCTGTGGAGGAAAGATTTACACGCTCTGACATCTGCTGTGATGATGACTCTACATTTATTAGATATATCTGAGAATGAACAGAAAAACAGAGTAACAGAGAAACTTACTGTAAACAGTGACTGGGAGCTTTACTAAACACTGATGCAGCTTATCTCCTTTTTTATAGTTTATGAAGCAATATGGATCAATGTCCCATTCTGTCAGTTCTGACACTCTCCATGTGATCAGACTCTTGTCTCTGATCATGGACACTGATCCCTGACTGGCTTCCCATCCAATCCCTTCATGCTGGACTGAAGTGCTACAGTCAGCTGTAACTGAACTGCCGTGTCTCACAACAACTCTCTCTGGGCTGAGCTGAATAGGGCAGTCAGTCTGAGTACCTGTTAAACACATTTTTACAATAACATTTTTATATAACCAGTTCAGAAATATGTGTGTGTACGCGTGCGTTTTTGTGACATATGACATACACAACTTTGAATAATGACGTGTATGATACGTATTACAAGGAGAAGGTGACTTACGAGGGCATTACCTCAAGTCCCCACTTTTCAAAATGCTTATAAATCATAGAGAGTGAGTTTTAATTAGTAGTTTCCTGTATGGGGTAGGTTTAGGTGTAGGGTTGGTGTGGGACAAAAGCACATTCAGTTTGTACAGTATAAAAACTATTACGCCTATGAAATGTCCACAATTCACAAAACAAACGTGCGTGACAACAAAGACCATCATTGTTGATCGTGCAAAACAGCTCCCCAAAATCACTATAACTTCTGAATATTTAGCCTAAAATCCACTTCTTTGCAAAAGTATTGCTACTAACATACATTCTTTCAATAGTATTTACATTATTGACAGCGTGGCTCTGTTGTAGCCAATAAATAAAATAATTTTAGCGTGTATGTCAAAAGGTTATGTATTTAATATTCTGTTTAATTTGACCTAGATGGGGGTCATAATAAGAGGCCGGCCATGGGAAGTAAAACAAAACGTAAACAATTATTTTAAAAAAAATAATGTTTAATGTTATTCTTCCGAATTCTTCTTTTGATTAGAAATGTCGTTTTGTATTCATAATAGTTTGATCTCAATTGATCTATCACCCAATAAACAAGGACTTGAAAAAGGGCCAAGCAGTGAAAGTGAAAGGCGTAAAATTACCAAACCCCTCGACAATCCTTCACAAAGCAAGTAGCGCTCAGTGCAAAAACCAATGGAAAGGACATCTGGGCGTAATGGGTGGAGTTATGTTTAGCGATATGGGACATCGGATATTTGATATTGGATTTGTGGGGTTGTATCTGCTTGATGAGGTAAAGTTAATGTAAAAGTGTGTCTAATGTGAGCCTACACAGTCCGTTCAGCGCATTTAAGGGCCATTTAAACGTACAGCTTACCTCGCATGGTTGTGTAAAGTTTTTAAGAGATTTGAAATTGCGAGTATTGCGTCCTCCTCCGGTAGGCTTTTAACGTTACAGGTGGCTAAAAAAAAACCCTCCGGTGCCAAACGCAGATACATTAAGTCTACTCAACAAGAGTCGTGTCTTTGAAGTACTTATATAATACAGAAGTCTTTAGGCGCTTAAAAGTAACTATAAAACCGACAGGCTCGTTTTTTCCCCTAGACAATAGACAAGCGTTTTGCTGATAAAGTAACCATGGCAACACGCGGTTCGAGTTTTTCCGTTAGGACTTGACTAGTAACGTAACCCGGCGTTACGAAGATTAAAATGTCTAAAAAGTTGTTTTAAAAAATCTGACTGCTCTTAAAGTCGTAACGTTGCCTGTTCGCTGTCTTTACCTGTGAGCTAATTCAGAAAAGACGGCATTTCAGTAGGCTACCATGCTACTGGACGGGCAGGGACAGCCTTTTGTTGACGTTAGGTATCAAGATAATGATAATGATGTTTCATGATAATGCTAGTGTCAACGAACATTTCCGTATATGTTGACTCGGTGACATCCAGAGCACGGGAGCTAAGAAACCGAGCGGAGCATTCATTCTGTAAACTTTGCAGACTGTTCAAACGAAATAGTTTGAAAACACTTACCTAGTGAGAAACACCATGCCCAAATATAGAAGACCCAAAAAGATGCGGCGAGAGAAAGCGACCCCTTCTGCATTTTAAAACAACGTTAAAGTCCTGTGCTTTAGAAACGAGATGTCCTTCTCCCGTTGGAGATCTGTGATACACTTCAACCAGTGAGTTGATAAAAGTGAGAATGACCACGTGTTTGGTCAGCAGTACTGCCCTTCCTCTGGTAAAGAAGTGAGGAGGAGGATTACTGGAATGCCCCTTGATTATTTGTAGCTACTATCACTTTAGCTCCATCTTATAGCTATCGCATAACTTCCACATTTACAGTGACACACTGGAATTTACCAAGAGTTCCCATTTTTTTTTCTTTGCTACTGTATTAAAAATACGGCTGTGAGTAAAAACGTTTTTATATGTGGGTAAGCTATCTAGTGCTAATCAAAACTCTTATTCAAAACTAATTCATATGTGCTTATAACCAAATAGTGCTTTTGCAACAGCACTTAAACAAATGAACACGATAAAACCACACATTCAGATGTTTGCTTTCTTCGTGTAATGTGACATTGTGTCTCACCGAGACGTTAGCATACGCAGATAGGGAAAATTCACTAGATTACTAAAGTCTTATCCGGTCTTCCGTGTTTCTTAGATCTACTTTATGAAATTCAGAGCTGCTAAACTTTTTTTCATTCAAGTTGTCATGGGATACTGAACGGGATATGTTGTTTAAATCATTGCTGGCCTGGTACAGTTACAGACGTTTATTTCTCTCTGTTAGTTTTAGGCACGGTTCCCGAACATCTGATTAATTTGTATGGGGACATAAGAAAAAAAAGAAAAGTGTTTCTTGAGAGCCCGGAAAGGTGGGGGGAAGTTGGACTGATTCTGATAAGCATTCAGGAAGCATTAAAGTCTCTGAGGTTGAGTTTTTGGAGTATTGAGTTCTCTCTGAATAACAGAGTATCCTGTGTCTTCTCAGTGAACTGAGGCGAAGCTTTAATACCCAACAAGCCATCTCAAAAGTAGGCTTTGTTGTTAATGTCCACATTTGTGCTTAGGTTAAAACGGGACAACTCGTAATGAGGCATCTATTTTAACGAAATCTAATGAGAACTGCAACATAGATTTATTTATTTCTTTGAAGTCAGGGAGAGGAGGGCTTTATAGTCTGAGGCGGGGGAGAAAGGAATGCATTGAGACAGCAGGGTAGATAACACAGATTAAGAGAGCATTCTTGAGTCTCTGCATAAGCAACAGCACGCCAGAAAGGGAGGTGTTGTAACACATTCAGACCAACGGCACGTAATAATGCTTTTATACAACACGTCAATACCCAACAGAGTGACTTACATTTAACTGACTCATGAATGACTCATAAAACAGAGTCACTAAAAAAACACCCCTACTATGCTGCTGGATTCCAATCTGGGGACTGGAATATTGTTGCATTGATCCTATCCTGGCATATGTTTGCCCAAAACCAACTACGTTGGGTTTAATGGAACTAATTACTATATAGCTAACAACCATTTTGGGATAGCAGGATGATGGTGGAACACGGTGGCTACACGATCGATTTTTAAAATCTAATCAGAATTTGAATTTGTAGGTAGCCTATAATACAGCAACAAAATGGACAGCATACACTAAATGGCCCGAGGGTTACACACGCCGACTTTAATCGTTCCGAACGCGGCAAACTCGCGGAAACATGAGCCTTGTTGCTAGAGGATGTACTGTATATGACATTTTTTTCTAAAATGAATTAAAAACTGAACGTGTTTGATATCCTCCGACTGGTCGAATTCATACCATACAAACCAGAACAAAGCCCTGTTTTTTTCCTACTGTATTCCAGCCAAAACAAATAAGCCATTTGGAGTCCTCTGAAGGTCTTTCGACGAGGGCGTAGCCGTGATAAAGGGCAGCGATAAAGTATACTTCTCAGATACAAACAGCCACCATCAGGGTCAGAATTTTTGCGTCCCACAGTGCTTCTCCGCTCTTGTTTGTTTTCTCTTCGTCTATGTAACATTCACCTGCGTTGATCCCACACAACTTCATACACTTCATGGTTCTTTATATTTAGTCATGTTAACATAATATGAAACCCTCTACTGAGATGGCGTTTTTTGGTTATGGCAAGTGTCTATAAAAACAGCACCATACTGTATTTGGTTTTTGGCGTATGGTACGTTCAATGTATTGCATTGCTGTTTAACAAACTAATGATAAAACATATTCCTAAAACACATTCAGTGGATAAAAACTCGATAAAACAAAGTTGTTAGCCGTTTAGATTATTAAATAATCTAATTATTAGCCATTTTTAAAGACTATCCCTCTTTAAAGACTATCCCTGATTATTTTCATCCATGTTGAATTCAAAATGGCATCCATCCCGATTAAGGTCTATTGTTCATACAGATTTCACCGAAACATTGGCATGTAACTCGCTCTGCCCTGTTTGAACATTAGCTATAACAATTACTACATTAAAACAACAGACCATACTGTTCTGTTTATTATAAGCACACCGCACACTGTAATCTTTAAATGCACAAGCTCTTTAATATTGGGTCATTTCTGAATAACGGTCCACTGTTTTTATCTTTCATCTGTAAAAAAAAAAAAAAAAAAAAAAACCTAACCACTGAACATCCACCCTGAAAAGCAGAAACACTGAGGTAATAATACAGGAACTTTTTTTAAAAAAAGGCTAAAAAAATGATGAACTATGAACTATGTTATCTCAGGTCTTGAACTGTGAGTTGTTCTTCCAGAGGATAATTTGTCCTTTCCGGGAAAAGGCTTGTTTCCACACTCCAGCAGGTCTTTGGGAATGTTCCATTTTTATTAATTTATTCCTGCCTCCACTCAAGGACTCAAACAGGAATGTCATCCTGGCACTTACAGATACGCAATTCTATTGTAATTGTACATTTTTTTCCACACTGCATTCGTGGAATTAACAAGAGGAGGAGAAGTCTGACTTGCTGGAAAAAGTGGACTGCACACGGAGATTTCGTAATAGGTCTAAGGTGACAGGATATTTCAGTTCCTTCCCTCGGTGAATGCCAAAGGTCCACGAAACAATAAAATATGTAGGAAACTGTATTGAAGCCCATGCTGTGACATAATTTCTCTCTACTTTTCAGGACAATCCTTTGATTTATAGGTTTATTGTACAAGCCTTTCTCTTCTTCTTCTTCTTCTTCTTCTTCTTCTTCTTCTTCTTCTTCTTCTTCTTCTTCTTCTTCTAAAGCTTTAAAAAGAAGCCTGGCTGAGCAAGGAAAAGGGGGCTTGCTGAGAGGTCACGTGATTTCTGGTATGAACTCACTTACCAGCCTTGGCCATCCTGCCAAAATCCCCTTTCATTCTGTGATCTTTTACACTTAACATGATGACTCAAAGTTAACACTGTGAAATGAAAACATGTGATTGCTGTGATGTTGTATTTTCCTTTTTACACTGCACATCCTGTTCAGTTTCCACAGATGAAGGATTTTTTGTTGTTGTTATTAAACAAAGATGTCAGCACAGGCAAATGCTGTTTGTGTCATTAAAAAAGGACATTTTTATAAGTGAAAAGATTTTTTGTGATGCAATTATGAGAATACTGCTTATTTTTCATATGTTTCAGGTTAAAGACAATTTCACATATATTTAGAAAATGCATTCGTTTTTTTTTATGCAGATTAAAACAAAATTGTTACACTTCTTATACCAATGAATATTTCTCAGGGAACTAATTAATTCATTAGTTGTGGGGTTTTTTTCAACAAGTAAACCTGATTTTGGTTTAATGCAAACCAATTCACGAAAGAGCAAAAATAGTCCAACTTATCAAACAAATAATGTTTAGACTAACAAATATTCTAATTAACAAACAGTGTAAACAGATTCAAGTTTAAGCGTAAACAGTCTTCTCTAAACGCACGTTCATGAAAGATACCGCTGTCTTGAGAAGTTCATAGTTCATCCTTCAATAGTTGACCTATGAAAGGGGTTTTCTTGTGTCAGATGACACCAGCAGCTAGAGCAAAATAGTAGCTTTATAGGGGATGTACAGCTGCAGTTCATATGAAGCACATGAATACAAGAATTGTTCGTGAAAACCTTACGCAAGAATCTCCAGAACAATGGCTCCATCTAGCGGTTACATTTTAAAAAGTATTTTTTTTAGCTGTTTAAGTTTTAAATTATGGCAATACCTAATGCTAAACCTACATTCATTTAGTTAAATGCATTTATAAACATTTATAAAACGCTTTATATATACTTTATATAGTTGCCTTCCCTCAACTGTAATTTTGCCAAATTATGCAAAGGTGTTATTATTACCTGTGTGCACATATAGCAGTAAAACAAAACAATAACTACACAATTTAATTTTATCTAAAGAGAGGAAAAAAGACGAAAAACGTCAATGTTTTGTTTGCACTTCAGCTGATAAAATGAAACTTACAGCAACAATTGTTTTCACGACACAAGATGGCGCCAGGTAACGCTCAATACGGTCGCTAATACACGTAGCAGATTTACGTGACTTTTGTTTCCACAGATAAATGAACTTTCTGTGATTTGGTTCAATCGGTGGTTGCTAACAGGCGGTTTGTCCAATAGTATAGGGTGATCCAAACATCCAACAGTTTCATGTTTCTCCAGGATTTAGGAAACATCAGCAATGGCAACCACAAGAACCTCAGACAACCATTCTGGTCGTGAAAGTGTGGTTAGGCTCATGAGGACATGATTAAGTATGTCAAACAGACTTCTTCAGGTCTTTTCTGCTAGTTTTTCATGTCTTTAATGTTTTTACGCTCTACCTCAGTGATGCAGAGAGCTGAGTTCTGCTACAGATTTATGATTGACTTACGCGTGCACTGAGATTAAGTGCAGACGTTTTAGCAGTTTCCACTACTTACAACCCCCACAGTAGTTGATTGTATCTACCTGTGGAAATATAGACAGGTTTCACAAGTTTTACCCAAAATAGCAAATTAAAACGCTTTATTATTGAGAAGGATGCTGAACTATTTTTATTCTTTTCAATACTTTAACTCAGAGAAACTATGAGAGAGTGCCTTTAATGTTTGTTTGTTTTGGGTGGGCTCCACAGTGTGTGTTGCAGATGGACATACTCTCACAGAGTTCCTCCGTTCTGTTAATGCAAGATATTTTGTATGTTTTTTCCTACACTCAATTGACATTTGTTAGAGAAGGCCCTATATATATATTAAGACTGAATGAAAGGTGCTGTTTTTTATCAGAAGGACTAACATAGTATACCAACAGGCTAAAGGTTTTGTGGATTTGGTCATTCCCCAGTGGCCCTTTCCAGCCCTGTGCTGAGGCAGAGATTAAAGCCAGCCGGCCTGTTTTTCTCAGACTCAGACTAAATCCCACCCTCTCTTCTTCCTGTGAGAACACTCTGTCTCAGACAGATCTCGCACTCTCTCCAAGGGAGAAAGCAAGGTCAAGCGGACCTGCACTTGAAGGTCGCTGTGCATTCTCCCTTGGGGAAGATGCAGCACTTGTCTCCGACGGTAAAGCCCTCAGAAGCATCATGAAAACGGGTGTCGGAGAAAAGCCAGTACAGCATCACCTAAAGATCAGCCTGTTACAAGAGCAATCGACTTTGGAATTGGAGGAATTTGAGGCAAATGCACACCATTTGAGCCCTGAAATTTGAGTGGACGCTTTGCACAGCTCAGATACCCATGCCTTGCCTCCCAGCCTCTCATTGCCCTCCCCAGAGCCTTAATAAAACAAACAGGTCACGTGGTCAGGTCACATTCCCATGAGTTTATCTGACGATTAGAGATCTGAAAAGCCATTAATAAAGAAGGCCATCCTTTTACAAATCGCATCTACACCTCTCTTGGTTCACTTTGTGGTGTAAATGGCATGGGAATCGGAATACAAGCTAAACCAGATTGAGAAAAGAATTTGGCTTTCTGTCCCTTTTGACCTTCAGCCGTGCTGATCGGAGATCAGTGGCTTGTGACTGCGGTGGGAGACGTGTATGTAAAAAGGGAAAGAGACTACAGACTCGAACCTTTCCCTCTCAAAGGCCCCCAGGGCGTCGTTAGGACTCCCGCGAGAGGGGTACTTCCAATGTTGGGTACGGCCATTGAAGAGCGCATCTGGAAAGCATTAGTCTATTATTGCCCATGCAGGGCTGAGAGAGAAGGCCTATCTCATGGGGAGAGTGCGACGTCATTATTCCACTGCAGCGTGGGTCTGAAATAGTGTTAGGTCAAACGTGTATGCGTGAGAGGCAGCTAACAGATGAAGAGATACGTAAGCATTTGTGTATGACTCTTTGTTCGAAGGACTGGCATTTTCATTTTGTAGAAGGAAGTGGAAAGCGGCATCCTTGGCAACAGAGCTTCTCCATCTGGACCACGAGCTTGAACAAGATGGCTTTGTATGCTCGCTCGCCCCCCCTACCAAAAAGGAGTGTGGCGTGCCAGGTGCTCGGCCTTCTTCCTTAGCGACATCAGCCCAGCTGCGATTGGACGCCAAATATACAGTTCATTTCATTGAACTCTGCACAGACAGTACATTCATGCGTTGAGCGATTTGGCCTTCATCTGGTTTGGATTTGTCAATAGGCTTAGTATTCTGTAGTTTTTGTCCTGCACCATCTGCATCAAAGGCCTTGTGCCTGAGGGGCGGGTGGTGAGATACTACAGCGCCGTTCGTTACTTAACCATATTCATCAGCGATATGGACCCTCCCTCCTGTAAGGCGTAGTTCGAGGACCCATCTGCAACAGTGGGCGATCACAACTTGATCTCACACTCAGTGTTACTGACAATTTCCACCCCATAATGTGAGATCACACCGAGTTTGGGCTGAACGCCCAGAGCCTGGACGATACAGTCCTCACAGTCACCTCCAAACCCCCCTGCAGAGGCCAGTTCCGTCACTCCTCCGCCTCCCCCCTCGTTCATCCCCTCCATCTCCTTCCCAGGAGTCCCTGACTATACCAGCCCCCGCTCTTCTCTGGCCTTGGCTGGGCCGTTATTGAGCGGGAGGCATTTCACAGACACTCCCTCAGAGACTAGTGACCTCATCACCAGGCAGGAAGTCAAGGGGTTCAAGTTCTCCTTGTGAAAGTAATCCCACACTTCCCTGAATATTTCATCTGGTGGTGGTGGGGGCCAGTAGAGCGCTGGGAGATGCATTCGGGGGGGCTAGAAGGCCCCAACTCTGTATTCTCTCACTCTTGCCACATCGTCAGTGCTGGATGCTAATTCCTTTTTCTTCACCTCATAAAGAAAATAATTTCAACACTGGGCTCTGCAGCATCTGGAAACGTGGCAGCAGGCGCTGTATGAGCTAGAGAGGCCTGTGTAAGAGGAAAATGACAAAAGCACGCCAGAAGACATGTTGTAATGAAGTATTCTCGACGGGCGCGTTTCTGAACAAATCATACTGTGTATTCACGCTGCACTGATGGAGCACGTCTGGTCTAATAATACCCTAATGAGAGAAACAGAATGTCTAGAGCTTCGTTCCCTATTGCTGATGGAGATCAAGACTGTTTGTTTGTGTTTCATTTGTTTCTGCCAGAGGTACATGTCTCAGAAATGTCACTGGGGGAGCATTATACTCGTTCAAAATGGACCTAGTTGCATTGGTTTACGTTAAATGCATTAAAATCTGAGGAGTATGGGACTAAGAGAATACTGGATAAAGAGGAAAAACACACATGCAAACTATTTACCAAAGCACATTTTTATGCATTGCATTCATGAGAGCATTTCTTGGCAGATTCATTGGAGCTCAATTTGGAGAAGATTGAAAACACCCCCCAACTTTTTTTTATTAAACCCTCCCTTGAGCTGTATTTTGACTTTAAGCATTCAAATTGAGTTTTTTGGAATTTCTTTTTACTTTACAGTGAATAAATGCTATATGTTCCAAATCCAATAAATCAGTTTAATTTGTTTGTAAAAAGTGTAAAAAAAACAAAAGCCAGAGACGTGAATACGCTGCATAAAGACAAACAGACATCGTAAACAACAGGAAAGAGACAAAGGAGTTTATTGATTTCAAATGAGTTTCCAGACGCTTTAAGGAGATTATAGTAATACTTTCAAGACAGATCACTAGGGAAACTGGTATCCAAAGCCTCAGGTTACACTTTACATTCTTAAAGAAACAGCTCATATGAACGCACCAAGCCACAGGTTTTTTTCCAGACACCTGCCCTTTGCTCAATAACTCACCACAGTGAGGTAGTGATGATTACATGCATACAGGTTTCTATCAGCTTTCCGCTGACGCTGCAAGATACCATACACGCAAAAATATGAATTCACACTTCCCTGGAAGCGTAATTCTGGTCTAGGCCACTCCTACACTCCAAAAAGCCATGCCAGAAAACACACCGATTGAGAGAGAGAAAGCAATAGAAGAAGAAAAAAATATCTTAGCTTGCCAGGACTGGTCTGAGCTCAGATACAGAGGAAACAATGAAAAGACATAATCTCCCCGTTTATTGATATTAAAACATTACAAAACCTCAATATGTTTTAGATGTTATCCAACGCTTATTCTTAGAAAACATACACCGTTTGAAATGAACATACATATATGGCATACCACACCACAACTGTACCACACACAGTGTGAGCACAAAAAGTGGGCTGTAGACCAAAAACCAGTGAAAGCATTCAGTATGAGTGGCATGTTTGATCGTCTAAATGGTTTTTGGCTTAAAAAAATGTATAAAAGACTTTCTGTTAATGAGAGATGGGGAAAACCCTCTGTCTGCATAACAGTGCATCGTATGTAGGGGCTTATTGTGTTGTGGAGGACTTTCCAACTTAGTTTCTTCTGTGCTGTGATTCAGTCAGTTGCGAAATGGGCCATTCAAATAAAAAGCAGTGCAAAAACTGGCTGAACACTCTGAGATAACCCATAAACCCCACAATGAGATCATTCAGCTCATATCATCCAACAGTGAACAGTCTGAAGTCATGATGGACTGTGTTGCCCTGTGCCCAGGGAGTCTGGTGCTGGAAATTAGTGAAATGTATTAGACATTAGATTGCCTCTCAACTCATTACTCTGCAGCTGCTGTCTTTTAGTCCCTCTCACAAGGCCTCTTCCACAAGCCCATGATCTTACTAGGAAAGTTAGAGCAGCACTGGGCCAAGGACAAACACAATAGTGCACATTTTGGACTGGTTTGTCAGTGTGATAAAAACTGAAAGCAAATTTTTTGCAACATGGGGGTGGTGGATGGAAAAACAGGGGAGCAGGAGACCAAAGAGATGTGGGGGGTGGGGAAGAAAAAAGTCAGATGGAAAAAGAGATGGCTGAATAAAAAAGGAGAAAGTAAGAAAACAGGAACTAGAGAGAGAGAGATGAATCATTAGAGAAGAAAAGAGAGAAAGAGGAAAGAACATGGTGTTCGAGTGACTAGAGATGAGAAGCCTGATAAATTTAGGACGGCTGACTGATAGAGACTCTATGGAGAGGCGTCATGCACCTTTGTTTTTTGAGGGGGCTCCAGTGGTGGTCTTGACTCGTATGTGAGATAACACATGACTGAAAAAAAACCATGAAATTTCTTATGCTAAAACATTTTGCATTACTTTCCGTGAAAAAACAAAACAACAAACACCTAAAACGGTAGAAAATAAACTTTTCCATTTCTCTCAACCTTAAAAAAAACACAATACACAGTTTATTTTCAAACGTACCATCTCTATTTATTTTCCTGAGAAAACACTGAGCCCTTTTTTTCTTATATACACAAGGGTTTATGATCATTATGATCATTTGCTGCATTTATTTTATTTAAAAAAGACATTACAGTTAATATTTTTTTATTTATTTTATTCTAAATTAAATTTGAACCATTTTAATATGCTGATTTGCTGCTCAAGAAACATATGTTAATATTATGTGTTGAAACTAAATGTATTTGAAACCATTTTTGATAAATTTTGATCAAATGAATGTGCTGTTCTTGAATAAACATTAAATTCTTTTAAGAAATCATATTGACCTCAAACATACAATACAATTTATATTATGTATAAATATATTTAATACATGAACATAACACATTCTTTTAAAATATATAAATGCATATGTAAATGCAGCACTAATAGATCGATAGACATAGACAGACAGATAGTCTGATATATTGTACAAACAGATCTGGCTCAGGTCAGAATAGCCACGATGCTTTCTGCTGACTGTACATGCATTTGTTGATGGGTCACAGGAGCGAGTGGCCTTAAAAGATGGAACACCAACTGCTACGTGGGAATAGAGAGGGAATAGTTTCAGGTCTGTTTGGGATAATTGGACTGCGTCCCTCAGCTGGAGCTCATGATGCCTGTGTGTGTAAAACGAGGGGAGTTTGCTGGGCCTTGGTGCTGGGGTAAGTCTGGTTCCCATTAGACCAGAGGCCCGGGGGTCGGTTTGTTTGCACAGGCAGTACGTCCCATAGGAGAAAGGGGGCAGGCCAGAGCAGCTCCGCCCCACCGAGCCACGTAACAGAGAATATCAGCTGCAAAGTCTCATGCTAGGTCTCTACTACCACCTACCCACCCTTCCCCCTGTCCTGGTAAGAAAAGAACTGCGAGAAGGCCGTGTATGGATGTTTTTTGGTTATGTATGTAATTTCAGCCTTGTGTTATTGAGTGCACATGCTTTGATGGATGTGTCATTCACAGCTGAACCTTGCCCATTACTAATCGCCTTTTCGAAGTTTAATCTGCATGTGAGGACAAGTTACGGTTCACTTGGGCTTGGCTTCCTCCGAGTGTCAGTTAAAGGCTCTTCTATTATCCATGTGGAAACATGCACACCTTATTTAATCACGCAATCACCTTCCATTAACATCAACCTCATGCTTCCTGGACTCCAAATGCATCTAGTCCTTCTTCATCCTTTGTGTCTGGAGCTGCTGTCATCACCTTTTTGTCCCATCGGAGAGGCATACCAGAGCTGGTCAAGGGGGGCAGAAGCTCTGCTGATTACAGGCAGTAAAGGCACCACAGCCAAGAACCGCCCCTAATGGCTAAAAGAATACAGTCTGGTTTTGAAGTGGTTTGACATTGACACCTCTGTGGCAATTTGGCTGGGGCTATAAAAAGCTTTAAAGACCCACTGAAGATACTAGAAACGCTAAAGCTTGAGGAGGCAATTCAGGCAGGGAGCGTGTAAAAGACGTCCAGTTCTCCTCTTGAAGCAGGGGTGGAGGGCTCTCGGTCTCACCCCAAGTTCCTTCGTCACAGGGGGAGGCTGATTTATAGAGTCCACTTCAGCTTTCCTGGAATCCAGAGTCTTTTTGGAGGAGCGTGGGGAGGCTCAAAGGGTGAGCACACACTGGAGAAAGAAGGAGGCCATATTTCTTTTCGGCCGTTAAATCAATTGGCCTCCAGATGCGTGAAAGTTTATCAAGGCCTACTGAGTGCACAAAAGCCTCTTGCCCGCTGTTTATACCTGTCGTTTCCTGATGGATCCATTTTCCTCACCGAGTTAAGCCTCGAAGAGCCAAAGAGATTGTCATTTGAGATTTGAGATCCTAAATGTAAACTCTGACATGCCTCAGGCAGTGACCCATAGCACTGCGGACAGCCAGAAAGGGCGAGGTAAAGGTCTTTGAGGTGAAAGGTTTGCTTGTTTAAAGACTGACCATTATATTCTTCTGAATTGGAGTCATTTGTTTCGAGAGCATAGGGAGTCAGCCACCCTTGAGACGGAAAAGCAGGATGAGTCGGATGTTTGTGGAGGACAAGGGGTGTATCGGTAAAGAATACAACTGAAGCAAGACCTGGCAATGGGATCGCTTTGCAATTGTGCGACTCTACACGTAGAAAACAGTACAGAAGGACATTGCTTAATGGTTTTTGAATATGGTACACCATGGTACTTTTGTGGAAGACAGTGTAAACAATGTATGTCCGTTGAGATCTCAGGCAAAAGAAAAAGAAAAAATATTATTGTCAGCATTCACGCCAAAGCATGACGCAACAAAATAACAATCCCCCGGTTTTAATCACCCACAGTCAGTAATCTAAGGCGTTCCGCTGTTTCAACACGGACTCTCAGCAACGGCAATCTGCTTTCAGTTAGCCCCGGCACAGACAACCCTGTCAGGAATCCTGTGCGAGATGATTAAAAGCGGTCTTCTGTGGGGCTATCAAGTGATGGTGTTCCTCAATTTATGAAGCATTTTTCACAGCAGCTGCAAAACGCCACACTCAAACTTTTAGATAAACTTTGGAATTTAGTCAGTAGATGGTCGCAAAAGATCTTGTGGTATGATATAAACACAAGACACACGCCGACGCATAAACACACAGAGATCTAGCCAACAGACAAAGAACTACAAAGCTGATATTCAACTAAGACCAGCCTGATTTAGGTGTTATCCTTTGTTTTTCACTTCACCCTTTTTAAGACCTGCATGCCAGATGTGGAAACTCCCATTAGTCTACAGGGATTAGTGCTCTGCCTCTTTTCCCTGCACACTTTGAGTCATCAGCAGTGATTATCAAAAGAGGAGACAACCCAGTGCTGGATTTAATGCACTGGATCCTATCAAGGTCAATTAGATCAGTTTAGATTGTGTAGTGCATCCATGCAATTTGACTATAGATTTAGATAAAGGACTATATTTTTTTAAACAATAGCAAACAACATGGCCTTTAACTTGAACTAAAGTTTGGTATGATTAGCTTGTAAATCATCATGGCATCTTAATCATAGATTATAGTCATCTCGAGTTGATATTGTGGTAATCAAATATTTAATCATAGGAACAGTTCTACTTTTAACTCATTCATCATCTATTCAAATAAGATGAATGTCGCTACAATCTGAAAATTAGTGGGAAAAGAACATTGGTGAAAATTTATGCTGTTCATACTTCCTTAATTTTGTTTATATTACTCCAAATATAGCAACTGCAAGTATAACGTTTTGCTGTTTCAATTTTATATGTAGAACCTTACAGCCAATTGGTGAGATATTAAACTTTCCCCCGAACACTGGCAATAATTTTGACTTCAATAGCTGGCGTTATTGCACTGTTGATTGGATCTGGCCAATGAGCTCTTTTAGTTTTGATTAGCTGTGGTCTGTGAAGTCATATTCTAGTTATGGTACAGCTGTAATAACATCAGCAAACTTTTCCAGAGCTGTGTCCACTCCCTGCTACACATAATTCATACAAAAAGTTTCTTTGACGGCTATCAAAGATCTTTTAACATTCACACTGACTAATTGTATTTTTGGATACCGTAAAACTTTAAAAGCAGAAGTAAGATTCCACTGAATGCTGATCTGGGCAAAATATATCTTTTTTTTTTTTTGCTGAGCGGTCTTATCTGGAAATGAATTTGTCCTTAGGCAATACTTCATGATATTATTTTTTGTTCCTTCACAATCACACTTATTGTGTAAAAAATAATGCATGCTGAGTCCAAAAACCACTGGTGCAATAAGACCTTTTCTCAAGTATCTGCACTAAAACACTGCAGGGAACGTAGTTGGCAGCAAAGAATTAGTCACATCTCTGTCTGACTGTCTGGATCCTGAGGAGGTCTCCGGTGTGTAGACAGAGTTGTTGAGAGCTCTGTCAGAATAGTGTGACATGTAGAGTCCAGACACCATGTTGTCTCCTCTTTTCGGTGCCTTTGTTATTTTATGATACTTACATTAGTCTTTGCAAGACTCAAAGAGGTTTTATTGGTATGCTAAACAGAGGGGTTACATTTGCAAAGCATTACTAAATATTTCATTTAATTGCACCCACACAGCATTACACACAGCAGAAATATAAAGTATAGTTTACCCCAAAATCCCAAAATGTGTTTCTCCTGTTTGATTTTCTTAATTCTGTGGAACACAAAAGGAGTAATACTGTGGATTATACTGGTTGCTGATTGTTTAGCAGGACTTTTTGAAGAAAATTGTTCTTCAAAAAACTTCATCTTCAGATAATTCCAAACCTTAATTTTTTGGTGATTTTTTATTTTAAGTTTTCAGAGCTCAGAAAGGACGTGACAAGCAGAAATGTTTGTTTTATTGAGCTCTTGTATCATTTTTAAAGCTTGAAAACTAATATTTGCGACTGTACTATTTCTTACTTGCTGAATCAGATTAGTTTTAGTTTTTTGTGCAAATTGTGCAGATCAACGTTAGCTTGATCTCTGTTTCAATGGTTTAGCTTTTCTAATAAAAAGACCTAATACAGTGTGCAGCTTGATCTACAAATCCTGAGCACCTCGACAAAAAGAATACTTTGTGTATATTAGACTCGGACTGAAAATCTATGTGGTAGACCGTACAATTGTCCTAAATTTGAGCATAGTTTGTGGACAAGAAATGCTATTTTAAAAGATAGTTCACCACAAAATGAAAATGGTGTCATCATCCTCTCACCCTGAAATCAAATTGTTACAAACCTGTTTAAGTTTATTTCATCTGCTGAGCACAACTGAAGACTGCTGGAAACCAAGCAGTTACTAGCAGCCAATCTTTTCCACCATATGGAAAAAAGTACCATGGAAATTAGTGGCTACCGTAAGCTCTTTTTATTTAAATTATGCCATCATTTTCACTTTTGGGTGGACTATCCGTATAACTAGACAGTTCTGGCTTAGTTTATTACCAACATTGATGGAGTGCACTCACTTTACTTTAATGAGATCCTATCAATTTCATTTGAACTATTCTGTCAGCAATAGTTAATACTTAATGATTCATTCATTCAATGTTGATCAAAGCAATTTGCTTCGAACTAATGTTACTTATGCTATATCTTAGCATAGCACGATTTAACACGTTTAATCAATGTAATGTACTGGAGTAACAGTACTCACATTAGTGATGCAGTTAACACTACCTTAGTAGCCGCCTACAGCCTATGCTCCACTCATTAGTGCAAATGTAACCACAAACACTCCAACACAACAGAAACTCAGAAATCCTGATGAAACGAAGCATGAAACACTGACAAATCTTTCCCTTCACTCAGAAAATGCATAAATTAGCATTTAATTTCCAATCCAAGTACGCTGGCCAGTTTCAGTTTTAATATTATTACGTAATATAATTTGACAAATGTACGCAGACTGAATATAATGAAATGAAAGCGAAGCAGTGTTCAAGAACTCTGTTGCCTTTGAATTAAGAATCATCTTGAACCTATTTTGGAATGGAACGATTTGCTTAGTTTTGCTGTCCCTTTTTAGTCACATGAAACACAAAGTAGTGTATATTTTCTGTACTGCTTTGCCAATTGAGCGATAATTTCTTAACCGCAGCCTTCGGCCATAATGGTGCTCTTTAACATCAAGGTGGTTTTGACATAATTGCAGGTGTGTGTGCGTGAGCTGAGGACCACAGAGTGAAGATGGCTAACATTAGCAGACACAAAATAAAGCCCCTGTACTCGACTGAGTCATATCCTCCTGCTATCTGATGACCCCTGACATTGACCTCTGACTTTGAGCTTTGCCCTCAGGCCGGCTTGAGTGAGTACAGGGTAAAATGTCTGCGAATGTCTTCTAGTTAAATATTCGAGTTGAATGATAGAAAACAGTCATCTCTGCGATGTTCCTCTGATTCTGCTGCTACATGCATGACCTGCTCCAAGAAAGCCTGTTTCACCCTCTACTGATCCACCTCACTGCGTTTCCTCCTCCGTCTGCATGCGCACAACCTTGTGTCCAGCTGTTCCCTCATTTCCTTTCCCAGCTTTCTTTGATTCTCTCCTCCATCACTTCTTTTTCTGACCTCTCTTGAGTTCTGGGTCAATTTGCATGAATGCTTTACAGTTATGCATCAGTTTGCATACTGCTGTGCTTCATTAGGACGGCAAAACATTGGATGCATTGTGCATCTGGGTTTAGTTTGTCTAAATTAGCTTCTCAAAGAACCTTAGAGCGGTCATTTTATCTTCTGAAAAAAGAGTGAAAACAAGTCCCGCTGGGAGTATTTTGGATTAGCACACGAGTCTCTGTTGAAGTGATTTCTAATGGTAATCCATGTAGAGAGGCCACACGAGGATCTCCGTTATAGATCATTTGTTTGGAAGATCAAAGGGGTCAAGAGGGCCCCATATGTTAGGTACACGCTGTGAACATGATCTTGCCCGGTGTACATTCGCCCTTGGGCTGAGCAAGAGTAGTGCAAATCCATATAGATGGACTGGAAATGCGCATAATATTTTGATTTCTCTAATATCTATATACGAGATTCCTGCTGAGCACAAACCATATAGACCAGCAGCGGTGCTTTAATCCAGTTTGTAGTGGTTGGTTGGTTGGTGATAGTTTTGTAATATCCTGTGTCCTAACTCTAACATGTCACTGCAGCTTGAGGATGTGTATACATGAAGTGGGAAGCTAAACATCGTGTTACTATGATGAATAACCACAGACCAGGGTTTTTGCCTCAGAATGGAATTGAGATTAATGATGTTGTTTGAATTCCTGAAACTGAATTGAGATATAGGAAAAACCTGAGGAAGTACAATTATTGTAAAATTAAGCCTTCATGTAAATCCACAAGGTCTCACCCCAACTCGTCACATATTGCCGCTTGGTCAGGACACTTATGCACAGGAATTTTGACATGCAGGTCCTCCCTTACTTTAAATAAGAAACCCTTGGCGTCGATATGCAGGTAATTTAATTATTTAAATTAAATTATTTATTGAGTAATGATATTGCCATTTTTTACATATGTGTTGGGGTGAGATTTTTCAATGTAAACATTCACAATTTATTTATATTACATCATTTACACATTTATGACCACTATACCCAACCCCTGCCCCTAAACCTACTAGCTGTAAATAAAACACAAGATATAATAGGCAGATACAACTAAATCATTGTTTATGCAAAAAGGAATAATATTCCAAGTTTTGGCATTGATTTAGTGGAAGAACAGACACGATCACGATCTCCGTCCACTGTAGTTATATAGGATATACAGACGTGGACAAAATTGTTGGTACCCTTTGGTCAATGAAAGAAAAAGTCACAATGGTCACAGAAATAACTTTAATCTGACAAAAGTAATAATAAATAAAATTCTATAAATGTTAACCAATGAAAGTCAGACATTGTTTTTCAACCATGCTTCAACAGAATTATTAAAAAAATAAACTCATGAAACAGACCTGGACAAAAATGATGGTACCCTAACTTAATATTTTGTTGCGCAACCTTTTGAGGCAATCACTGCAATCAAACGCTTCCTGTAACTGTCAATGAGACTTCTGCACCTCTCAGCAGGTATTTTGGCCCACTCCTCATGAGCAAACTGCTCCAGTTGTGTCCGGTTTGAAGGGTGCCTTTTCCAGACTGCATGTTTCAGCTCCTTCCAAAGATGCTCAATAGGATTGAGGTCAGGGCTCATAGAAGGCCACTTTACAATAGTCCAATTTTTTCCTCTTAGCCATTCTTGGGTGTTTTTAGCGGTGTGTTTTGGGTCATTGTCCTGTTGCAAGACCCATGACCTGAGACCAAGCTTTCTGACACTGGCTAGTACATTTCTCTCTAGAATTCCTTGATAGTCTTGAGATTTCATTGTACCCTGCACAGATTCAAGACACCCTGTGCCAGACGCAGCAAAGCAGCCCCAGAACATAACAGAGCCTCCTCCATGTTTCACAGTAGGGACAGTGTTCTTTTCTTGATATGCTTCATTTTTTTGTCTGTGAACATACAGCTGATGTGCCTTGGTAAAAACTTCGATTTTTGTCTCATCTGTCCACAGGACATTCTCCCAGAAGCTTTGTGGCTTGTCAACATGTAGTTTGGCATATTCCAGTCTTGCTTTTTTATGATTCGTTTTCAACAATGGTGTCCTCCTTGGTCGTCTCCCATGTAGTCCACTTTGGCTCAAACAACGACGGATGGTGCGATCTGACACTGATGTTCCTTGAGCATGAAGTTCACCTTGAATCTCTTTAGAAGTCTTTCTAGGCTCTTTTGTTACCATTCGGATTATCCGTCTCTTAGATTTGTCATCAATTTTCCTCCTGCGCCACGTCCAGGAGGTTGGCTACAGTCCCATGGATCTTAAACTTCTGAATAATATGTGCAACTGTAGTCACAGGAACATCTAGTTGCTTGGAGATGGTCTTATAGCCTTTACCTTTAACATGCTTGTCTATAATTTTCTTTCTGATCTCTTGAGACAACTCTTTCCTTTGCTTCCTCTGGTCCATGTCGAGTGTGGTACACACCATATCACCAAACAACACAGTGATTACCTGGAGCCATATATATAGGCCCAATGGCTGATTACAAGGTTGTAGACACCTGTGATGCTAATTAGTGGACACACCTTGAATTAACATGTCCCTTTGGTCACATTATTTTCAGTGTTTTCTAGGGTACCATCATTTTTGTCCATGCCTGTTTCAAGTTTATTTTTTTAAATAATTCTGTTGAAGCATGGTTGAAAAACAATGTCTGACTTTCATTGGTTAACATTTATAGAATTTTTATTTATTATTACTTTTGTCAGATAACAGTTATTTCTGTGACCATTGTGACTTTTTCTTTCATTGACCAAAGGGTACCAACAATTTTGTCCACGTCTGTATGTGTTGTGCTGTTGTCTCTACTTGCAAATTCAAAATATTTTGTCAAAAGAAACCTTACGTCAGCCTTGGATGTGAAATGCTACTTGCTTTTGTGTGTCTCTTGACCGTTCGAGTCATGCTGTTGTGAAATGCTGCTGGCTCTTGTGATTCTCATGAATGATTGCGTCATTCTACAGTGTCTTTTTAATGAGATGTGGGCACATTAACAATGGGATCATTTTCATCAACCTTGTGTTTTACTCTCTTTTTTGCACATTGCCAAGACATTGTATGGCTTCAGAAGGACTTGGAATGCAACGCAACTTGTTTGTGATGCTTTTATAGTGCTTAGTGTCAGTTTTGCACTTATATTTGCCTGTGTGTGTTTTATATTGTTTAGAGGTGGGTAGGTTTAGGGTTGGGGTGGGGTTAGATGCTCTAATGACAGTATAAAGTTATAATACATATTTATTTTTCGTACTTTTTTCACAAACACATGCAAATCATTATATTAAGACGAACAATTGAAAACAACGGACGCTCTTCGCGTCAAAAAATGGCGCTGAAAGAGTACTGTGTGCATCAAAAACTGATGTGAAAGGGTCCTGACCAAGCGGCAATGTTTGAAGTTTTGGGAGTGAGACCATGTTGTATCAATAGAAAAAGTATAATTTTTAACTATACAATAGAAAGGTTAACAAGACGTTAAATTGCATTTTAAAGTGTTCAAATAGAATTTTTTTATAAGTTAAATGCAGCTGCAGCCTTAAGGTGCATAATATATATATATCCTGTAATTATTTGTGCTGACCGAAATTTAAATTAAAACTACCTTTAACAATATAATGAATAAAAGGTAAAAAATAATTTAACTTGGTAAACTAAGACAGATGGCTGAAGTAGCTATGTAACACCTCTAAAACAAAAAAGACTGTTATGTCAGCTGCTATTTGGAATGTGGCGTGCTTCATCAGGTGCTTGCAGTGCAGAGACTTTTGCTGATTATAATGGCAGCGATTAAGTGCTCACGTGCAGTGAAAGCATGGCGTAACCCTAGCCATTAACTACCCCTAAAATAGGAATGATGTTCCAGGACCATCAATGAAGTTGATCCATGAACACATCCTACTTGAAGTCACAGTCGCTAAAAACATAGCTGGTGCATCACGCAAGGTTTTCTGGTGAAGAGGGTAGTCCAAGGAAGTCAGTTAAGAAGCTTGGTGGGAAATCCAGCACCCATGCTGGGGACCAGCATCCAGAACACAACATATGCTGGAGACCAGCCATGCAGGTCTTTTCAGCTATGCAGAACACAGGAACTAGTCTCAAGTACCTTCTTCTGATCCAGCACAAGTCAGATAATGAATGTGATACTGAACGTCTGTCAGTATTGGGTTTCCAAGCCAAAGGGGCCTTAGCCCTGATGGCTGCCATATGGTTACAGGTCAAAACAACAGATATTGCCTTCAGAATTTGGGAAGATAAAGTATCGGGAAAAAATATGGTGTCTCTTTTCCTTCCCATATGTCTGTTGTTGTATTACCTATTTATCAAACTAGTACAAACCAGCCTTGTTGTACTTTTAAATCCCTGATACAATCGACTGCAAGTCCTGACTGGCTGGGACTTCAAAATCCTTGCTAAATCACATTATAGGACTCGTATTACCATCCTCCTAGGGAAAACGTGGTCTTCTCAGTCATATAGTTAATAAAGAAGAGCGCAAAAATGGACTCAGTTTTGTGTTTTGTTAAGAACACTTGAGTACCCCTCTGTAAATAAAGGCCTAATCTCCAGGAAGCCACACAACCCTTCCCCTATTCCTCTTGACGGAGCACTTTTGGAGTCTTACGTAGAATTACATCTGTCTATATCTGCCTTGAACAAGTTATGTTCTCATAATTAAACCCAACGTAAACATGATACACAAACAGTGCGCATATTGGAGCATGGGAACTGACTTCTGTACTCTGCAATAATAATATGTCAGCGAGGGGGGGGGGGGTTCAACTAGTGATTATCATATACAATGGTTTGGATGCAGTCGCTGAAATCCGAATTAAAACAGCATGGCAAATCGTTGATGGAAGGAAGGTCGTCACCTGCTAGATGAGTTTGTTCATTCGCCAACCGACAAACAATCTGGAAAAGTCATGGATGCAGCTGCGCGACAAAGTGTTAAGGGTGCATAAGGACCGTTCCTCAAAAACAAAGCTGGGATTTTAAAGGAAAATGAGCAGGTGATAAAAGGTAGGATAGAGTGAGGGGGCGTTAGGGATTTTGTTAGACATGTGGCGCGGCTGACACTTAAGCCACTAATGGATGATTAGGAGAGAAAAGAGATCAGCCATCCTGACTCCAGGTGCCATTATTTACTCATTCCGTAATGGCTGAAAGGGAAGGAGTGGAAGAACAGACACCTCATCACTGAGTGTTTGTGTGTACTAAATGTTAAAACTCAAAATGGTGTCTACAGGGCTGTTCAGGTCGACGGCGATAATGATAACTCTTAACTATGAAGTTTTAATAGCCTTATAAGATTACTGAAGTCCAACCACAGCGAGAACAACACAGACGAACCATATCATAGATTGAAATCAGAATAATGGTTTTTATGGCTAATAAACGATAAAAACATTGATAGCCAATTTGCTTGAATTCAGTTTTAAGAGCTTGAGAGAGCATGCTGGGAGTAGATGGTGAAACCGCTATTTGTGCTTATAATAAACAGAACGCTTTCATGCTTTATTTGGTGTGGAATAGTGATAATACTGTAATGTGTTGACGTGTTGGGGGTTGCCAGGTCAGGAAAATTTCCAGCCCAATGCTTATTCATAACTCACCCAAAAGAAAAGAAAACTAGCTATTTTTCTTAGCTACCTTGTTTAATCATAACTGCAGGGTTTAATAAAAGCTATGATTTTGTTTATTTTGTGTTTTAAATCTTATAGATGAGTATAGCTAGACATGTTTATATATGTGCACATTTTAGTATTCCATTATTAACTTTTCAATTTTGGTACTTTTACACTGATTTTCAGCACTTTGCATGATAAATAGTTTCAAATGTAAGCTATAAATATGACTGACACTATGTAGTAAGATATCATAACCATACACACAATTCAAGCTAAATTTAGGGAATTTATTCGGCTCTTTTTCAAAATACATTTTCAAAGCAGCTTTAAAGAAAATCATGATATTAATGTTTGTTATTTATTTATTCCTTATATCTAGCAGATTCAAAAGTCAATGTCTATAAAATAGTTTTGAATTGGACATGTTGTCCATTTACCTCCCCAAATTAGTTTTTAACATATTATATAGATTGTGCTCCATACAATAACTTTACATGCCATTGTTGCCAAATACCAAACCTGCCTTAAAATGTGAACCTCATTGTGAAAATTTATGTGACATTAAACATGCCCCTCAAACTCCCTTGGTCTTTAAGTGGCTAGGTATTAATTGCAAGTATTAACTTAGCACAACAACAACAAAAAAAAACCTGGAGGTTCTCTATTTGTGTCTCTGACTGCTTGTCAAAATATCCCAAATGTGCAGGAATTCACAGCCCTGGCTATACTAGGGGTCGATATAAATATGCTTTTCCTTCATACTAATTTCATGTTTAAAAACAGGCCTTTAGAAAGTGAAACTAAGGTTGATTTCTATGAACCTTTTAAACATTGCGGTTTTGCTGCACACTATACATTGCCACAGCAAACCTGACAGAGCAAAAACTTCCCAAACAAACAATTCAATGCAAAAATGAACTAATCGATGAGTGCTGCTATGACTGTGGACTCATCACAAGACATCAGACTCACTGGATCACAGGACCGCAGAGCACATGACATAAAAGAAAATCGACAGATGTTCTAAAAATATACACAGCCTGTTTTCAAGTTGGAAAAAGAGGAAGACTATATGCCAGTCCCCCAATGCTGGAGGTGTTTTTCGCTCTATTACGGAGAGGAAATGAATGTAAACACAGTTCTGTATTTCATGCCCGGATAATATTTCTTCTGACCATATATGTACTACATATTCTGTTTAACTTCTGTTTACAGGGATAACTGATACTACACTACAAACATTTAGTTGGCACAATGGAAAGTTATGAAGTGTAAAGGCCTTTATACAAAAATATTTGACCACAGGATGCAGTGACTGACCAATCAGAACTGAATTATGGGATAAAAAACAGGACCACATCATCTGCGCCTAGAAATCGTGTTTATAAAGATAATGAACATGACCGGTGACAAAGGGCAGCCCTGCCGGAGTCCAACATGCACTGGGAACAAGTTTGACTTACTGCCGGCAATGTGAACCAAGCCCCTGCTCTGGTCATACAGGGACCAGACAGCCCTTAGCAAAGGGCTCTAGACCCCATACTCCCAGAGCACCCCACATAGGACACATCCTTCTCCAAGTCCATAAAATACATGTGGACTGGTTGGGCAAACTCCAATGAACCCTCCAATACCCTGCAGAGGGTATAGAGCTGGTCCAGTGTTTCACGACCAGGACGAAAGCCTCATTGTTCCTCCTGGATCAGAGGTTCAACTATCGTCCGAATTCTCCTTTTCAGTACCCTGGCATAGACTTTCCCAGGGAGGCTGAGGAGTTTGATCCCTTATAGTTGGAACACACCCTCCGGTCCCCCTTCTTAAAAAGAGGAACCACTACCCAAGTCTGCCATATACAGTGTTGGCAGGGCAATGCTTCCCCTTCCTGAGGCACCAGACAGTTTGCCAGAACTTCTTTGAGGCCATTCGATAATCATTTTCCATGGCCTCACCGAACTCCACCTGGCCCACTGGTACCTATCAGCCACCTCAGGAGTTTGACAAGCCAACCATAATCCTTATTATGACTCGGCAACCCTTACTTTCGGTGTCCACCATTGTTTTTGGGTTGCTGCCACAACAGAGACCAGAGACTTTACGGCCACAGCTCTGAACAGCCTCTTCGACAATGGAGGCAAAGAACATAGTCCACTCAAACTCAATGTCTCCAGCTTCCTTTGGGATCCGGTCAAAGCTCAGCTGGAAGTGGAAGTTGAAGGTATCCCTGACAGGGGGCTTTATCAAATGTTCCAAATAGACCCTCATAGTATGTTTGGGCCTGCGGAGTCTGTCCAGCTTCCTCCCTCGCCAGTGGATCCAACCTTACCACTAGTTGGTGATCAAGACTAGTTGGTGTCTAAGACTTACCGGAGGTCAGATGAAACAACCACAAAGTCGATCATCGACCTCCACCCTAGGGTACTGTGTACTGTTTAAAACACCATGTTCAAGCATAAAGGTGTGTTATGGACAATCCGTGACTAACACAGAAGTTCAACAACAGAACACCACTTGGGTTCAAATCAGGGGGGCCGTTCCTGCCAAACACGCCCCGCTAGTTGCCACTAGCATTGTCCACGTGGGCGTTGAAGTCCCCCAGCAGAGTCCCTGGTCTGAGCACTTTCCAGGACCCCTCCCAAAGATCCCAAGAAGACCAATAGGTACAAACAACAGTGAGAGACCTATTCCCAACCTGAAGTCGCAGGGAGACAACCCTCTCGCTCACCAGGGTGAACTCCAACACATGGTGGCTAATCTGGGGGGCTATGAGCAAGCAGCCTGCCGCCTCTCAGCACAGGCAACACCAGGGCAGTGGAAAGTCCAGCCCCTATTGAAATGGGGAAATGGGTTCCAGAGCCTGAGCTGCACATGGAGGTGAGCTATTTCTAGACGGTACCTGTCAGCCTTCCAAACTAACTCAGGCTCCTTCCCCCCACAGTGAGGTGACATATACATATATATATATATATATATATATATATATATATATATATATATATATATATATATATAACACTTTTATTATTTTTGCAGCTTCATATTTTACAAAGTTGTCCCTTGCAAGAAGATCATCATATCAATATTATAGTACATCCTAACATGAAAGAGTTACATAGCAAGGTTTTCACAAGGAAAGACAAACTATTAAATTACATTTTAAAACTATATGGAATTATTAATAAACAACATTTTAGTGCAGAATGACAGGATATATGCATCATATTCAAATGTAAACCAGGAAGCTACATGCACTGACTTTTTCAACATTAGCCACAATCTAAAATTAGCATCATCCTCTCTGAGCACCTAGTGAGAGCGCATACATGTCAAGCCCCCGTGAGAAAAACTCCATGTGACACAAATGTGGTAATTCTCAAAAGCCGAAATAAGAAGTAATTGACTATACTCCAAATGTCTCCTTAATCACTGATGGGAAAACACCAATGTAAATGTTTCTGAATAAAATACTTGTTCTCCTTTACCAAGAGGAACTTATAATGATCGCCAACATCTGTCCTCTGATGGGTGAGGCAGTTGAAAAAGACGTTGGCAAAAACCACATCAAAACCGGAACTCTGGGTAAACCTGACGGTGGAAACCAGAGTGTGGCAGACCAAATACGATGTGTCAGAGCTTAACTGAGCATGTGTGAGGTACATAACGGTGTGGAAATGAAGTTTGAGCTTGAGGAGTTATTTTGGGGGAGTTCCTGAGGTGAGTACCAGGAACATACATAGATCTTCCTGGCGGTGCAAAGGGATGGGGGAGGTCAAAACAGCTGCCAGATGTGGAGGAGTCCCAGGAGCCCTGTCACATTCTCACACACAATGCACGGCTTGTGAAGTCGCCACAGGAAGTGAGGTCAGGGTTCCTGACCCCTCCCCTGAGCTGACAGAAATGTAGAGTTCAAACCAGAGTCGCCCAGACTTTTCCGAGACACACCGATCTGTTTGTCAAAGCATACAGCGTTGAAACTTCTGCATCAGTACAAACTGACAGTCAATTTTCTTCACGCACATGCAAACTGTTTTACTGTTTACAATGGTGAAATCATACCTCACTCATAAACTGAAACAGGAATCACTTTGAGGTGGATATAACGTTATTTTTGATGACTCATTGATTTCCATACACGCTTGAGGGGCTTATCTTCACAACAGGATGAAATTAAGCACATGGTTCTTATTAAAATGAGACCAGACTTAACTTGACACCAGAAAGCACATTTAAATGTAGTGTTCAACCAGCTAAATCTCTTATGATTCATACCTGCCCTCCCTGTGTGTGTGAACACGATACAACATAGCCCCAATCACAAACAAGCCTAGACCAAACGGCACACACCTGAGGCGAAACGTGTTCATCAAGAAAAAAAACCATGATACTGGCGGATATCAATGCATCAATGGTGCTAAAAAGAAGGATAACGAACCGTTAAACAGATTCTAGTGACTCAGTGAAGGGTTGCATACATTAACACATGCATGAGCAGATGTCAGACAAGACTAATTGCGTGTACCTGACCACATGAAATCTCAAAATTAGTGTTGTAGGTCAAAAAACAGGATGATTTTGTGTTAAACGTTTGCAGTTGAAGGCAGGAGGCATAAGAGCTATAGGAAACATATAGTGATTAGTAGGTTGATTTTTACAAATGAAAGATTTGAGAAAGAAAACCTTCTGATGTCCTTAAGTGGGCTCTTTAAGCCAAAAGGTGGTAATACCATAAGAAACCAAGTGTAAATGCCCGCCACAAACACATTCTCAAACCACCTCATGAGGTGCAAGGCACGACTTGGTTTTTCCGGCCACATACATAAACATCACTCCTCCCATACGGAAGTTTGGAAGTATTGCAAACCACATGCAAGCGAGGAATAATGGATGAGGAACATCATCAAATGCCAACAACCATATCAGCACTCGAAATTTGCATCATTGTGGAAATTAATAGTGTGAATACAGTGTGGGAAAATGTCTACTAGATTTGTTTTGCATATAGACACATTTATGTGGCCAAGTGTAACTGACAATGGACAGCAAACGGATGAAAAATCAATCAATAGCAATCCCAAGTCTCTTGATACTTGACCGCCAAATCACTCCACATGATTATACCATTTATTTGTGTAAAAACTATGCCTGTGCCACAATAAAAGCCACGATAAAATCCAGTGAAAAAGAAAAAGAGGAAAAACTAAGACTAAAGGCTCCCAACAACTAAGAACTGAGAGGAAGTGAGGAGGTGGAACCAAAAAAAAAAAAAAAAAACATCTGGAGCTCATTTCTAAAGACAGAAACTAAAATACTACCACAAATGTGCCTTTTTGATCCTAAACATTTTAATCGAGTGGTGAAAGCATGTTTTTCCGTCCGTCTGCAATTATATATGTTTTTGTAATGCATGAATTTTCGTGAACAGGCAAATTAGGGGTGTAAAAATCATTACCCAGGCATCCTGCTCGCTTCCATGCTGTGTGCGTGCGTGCGCGCGCGTGTGTGTGTGTGTGTTCGAGTGAGAGTGTGTATTACGTCGCCGCGCACAGACCGTGGGGTTGTTGTTCAGTCGAACAGCGCGTGGATTACCGATTTCTGAATTAAACGGAAAATACAGCCGTACCTGACGCGTCCCAGAGACGTGAACGCAAACCTAGAGAGTGTTTCTCTTGTCTTTTGACGTTTATCTTAAGCATGGCTGCGTTAATGATTAGATTACATGCAGCAGTGACTCCGCGAAAGTTTTGACTTTTATAACATCAGTTATTTCTGGCTCTCCCGACGGATCCTTCGAGGCTCGATCAAGCGGAATCGGGAATTACGGAATCTCCTGTAAACTTTGTAAATGAAGATTAAAACCACAATCGGCACTCGCTTCTTCTCTCTGCCAGGCATCGCACATGGGGTAAGTACGTTTGCCAGCGCTAAAATAATCATATCTCTTAACTGAAGTCGAACGTTCCTTAGCGTTACAAAAGTTTTTCGTTAATTTTCACAGCGGCGCGATGCAGCTGTGTGTTTTAATGACCACTCCTATGCAAATGCTTGAAACAGATGCGCGGGTCCTTCTCTAAACGCACACTCCGACAGCAACTTGCGATATGTTTATTTGTCAACAGCGGCACGTTTCTATCTCCGTCAGCTCCGTGGTCTTTCTCGCTCGCACTCGTCTGATAAGGACCTGCGCGAGATAGCCTTATCAAAGCTTTCGACACATGCGTATTCCGCTGGTGTCGGTTGAATATAAAGCGCGGCACGCATACGTTTTGCATGCCTCACGAGAAAGTAGCCCGCAAATGTTTGGCCGCCGATGTAATGTGTAACGTGCGCGCGGTTAAACATTGACCTGCATCATCCAGACCCCGCCGCTCTTCAACGTGTGTATTGCAGGAGCTCTTCGTTTGTCAACGGGGACGGGCTCTTGCTGAGCTCGCAGGGAGCTTTGCGACATTTGCAGCCGTTGAGGATTTGCCCATCCGTCACTGTAAGGATGGCATTGTTCCTAAAAGTTGCATTAATAAGACAAAAGACTCTATTATGGCATTATGCTTCTGGAAGGAGTGCTCTGAGACTGGCGACTGTCTCTTAAAGGGATAGCCCACACAAAAATTACAGTTCTGTCATCATTTACTTGTACTTCGTTTGCCTGGTGTTTCTTGGAAGTAAATGTTTAGGGGAATTTTACTATAAACCTACTTAAGTTATTACTTTGTGGTGACTGAGACTAAAGAGACAATTTACCCGCAGATGTAAATGATGCCATCATTTACTCATCCGAGATTCTTTTAAACCCTTGTCCTTTCATCTGCGAAGAACAAAAGGTTGTGCCACTTTCATCGCATGTTGTTTTTTTTTTTTTTTTTTCGTACAATAAAATCGAGGCCTGTTTGTTCTGCCTTACATCACTCTTTGTGTTCCACGCAAGAAGGAAAGCCATACGGGTTCGAAACTTGATGCTGGAAAAGAGTTTTCATTTTCGTAGTTATTTTTTGAACATCTTTGTTTGTTCTCAAACGTCATTCAAGCTTACACACATTCAGACCTGCAATGACGCTCAGTTGCAAGACACACGAGAACCAGTGTTTTTAATGGCGCTTGATTGTAAAAATTACTGCCAAGTGTCCTTTTTTTTGGAAGGAAAAAAAAAGCATTGTGGTTTTGTCCAGATGAGTAAATTTATGATAGAATTTGCATTTTTGGGTAGACTAGCCCTTTAAGGTTTTTCGTGTTGGCTATTTTTTTATAATGAAACCAGACAATTGTAAAGATGTAGGTCAGCTCTATTGTGTGTATATATATATACTGATTTTTGTCTCCTCTGGAATCCAAAGCAACATTGAAAAGCCATTGCGGTGGCTTCTTAATTTAGGTCATGCTATGAAATGCATCCGTCCCATTAGTCCAAAATACCATCATCATTCACCAGCAGCACCTCTTTAAGGTACTGATTGTATATTGGGAGTGCACACCCCTCCATAGGACAAGAAAAGAGGATGGGGTTGAGATGTTTTGTGATCTGCTTTTGTGGTGCACAATGCCTCCCTTTGCGAGATAAGCTGACGTGTAAGAGGAAACGTTGGTTATCACATTGAGAGCTGTCCATCCATCATTCTCAAGTGTGGATGTGAAATGTGTGCGAGGTCAGGTTATTCTTCTAAAAGCTCTAAATGGAATGATTGCATTATCTTGTCTGTTCTGTGACTGAGTGCTTTGCACTTGCACATGGGAATTTCTGCATGCTTTTTAAAGGAGATCTAACTAGTTATTGGACGGCAACAGCATTGCTAAAGTGGGAAAATTAAGCTGCGAAGGAAGATCAGGTGTCGGATCTATTGATGGATGCGTAGAGAGTTTCCATCTAGCGGGGTCTATTCAGGTGATGGTGGGGTGTAGCGAAAACAGCAGATTTTCATCACGCTGGGATCCGATCTGTAGACAGAGCCGATATGGGCAGCATGTAGTCCACGTTGGCATCATGTGATGCTATGCTTCATTAAACCAGAACAAAACCAGCCACGCTGACCACCACCCGCTTTCTTCATTCACGTTCACACTCTCAGCCCATGTCAACGTGAGGGAAGTTTCAGCTGTGTGTTTTTATTTAATATTACCCACTGTGCTTTGACACTGCACTCTTAAAAATAAAAGTTCCATTAAGAACCTTCATCATCCATGGAATCTTTCCATTCCAATAAAGGCTCTTCACAGTTGAAAATTATATATTTTTTTTTTAGATTTCTATTCATTAAGAAAAAAAAACGGTGAACTGAACCTTTTTGGCCAACATGAAATACACTAGTTACTTTTTTTTTTCCCAGGAAACCTATGTAACTCTGTGGAATGCATTTAAGCATGGCGAAAATTGCTAGTTGGTGGCAGAAATCATGATCAAATTAGCCCAAACATGTGAAGAGCTTTGTGAATGGGCATCCTAATTCTGTAGAAGTCTGCTGAGCTTTCCACAGAGTTCTGCGGGCAAGGAATCAATGTATTAACTGTGACTCATTGTCTCAGTCTGAGCCTCTTCTTTCAGAATTAATTTAAAACTTTCATGAAACGGCAAAGTCTTCACCTTTAGATATCCGTGGTACTATTCATTATGACAGTGTTTTCACCTTGGCTTGCGAAGTTGCACTCCGACTGCCTGATTTTTACCTAATGGTGCTTTCTCTTGACCTTAAGTTCAACTCTGTCACAGAAACACATGTTTCAGAATGAGGTTCGTTCTTCATGCCCACAGGTCTCACACTATGTGCGTTCAGACGTCGTTGTTGAGGGACTGTGCATGAGAGGCGAACTTAAAAAAAAAAAAAAAAAAAAAGTGAATAAATAAACGCTATCCAAGCAAACGGAAAGATAAATAAATGTTGCAGGCGGTGGTGGGAACTGGAAGTGTGGGATTTTTGGGTTTGGTCACATGAGGGGTTAAGGGTGGGGCCAGGTCACAGTGTGGGCGGAGCGATCCCTCAAGGACTCTTGCATTTAGCATTTTGGCAACAGACAGAGCTCTTGCTGCACATCCTGAGAGAGACTTCACTGAGGAAGACTGAATCCCTTATGTCAGGCAGAGCATTTAAACAATAGACCACCCAACAATGAAATCGCATGCTCGCGTCGGTCCAGATCTGTTTTAGCTACGTGGAAAACATATTGCATTTTTACAGAATGTTCTGTGTGCTATTTGATCAGGACTGGGGAAGCTCCAAAATGACATAAAATATAATATTAAAACATTTTTTTTGCACATTTCAAACCAGTGAACTCATTCAGTTAAATCCACGAATGATTCTGTATACAGATTGAAAATATCCGACTTCAAAAACGAACTGTTCACGAACTGGAGAGCTAATATCATGATTTTTAGTCAATAACGCTCCTAAAAATAGAGGCTTCAAAATGGCCATACAATAGGGTGTTACTATTTACATTTCTTTCTTTTATGGAGCTTGCCAGTTCATTTTGATTATTTTGAAAAGAGAGGCTAGGATAATCAACTGGTTTAAAACAACATGAGTTTTTTTTTTTGTGTGTGTGTGTGTACTTTTCTCTTTAAGGACAAAAGATATTATATACACAGTCATCATTGGCAAACCAATATGTTTTGTTGTTAAGGGAGGAATGACCAGTGATCAATGCGTGTCTGGTCAACCAGTGCAGCGTTTTTTTTTTCCAATCGCATCAATCAATAATAAACCATCTTTGGTGATATTAATAGAGGCCGGGGTTTCCAGCGCTTTAGGGCTCGTGCTGTTATAAGGCATCATGCCATCTTTCCTCGGCCGAAAAACACTTTTGCTGGGTGTGGCAGCTGGGACAAAATAAACGCCTTCTGTTTTGGAGGCTGCTGCTGAGCAAGTTACAACTCACAGCCGGCAATATGGAGCTAGCAGTATCTGTGCCAAGAACTGGGAGTGTCGCAGCAGTGCATTGCCTTTCCTTGTGCAGCGAACCTTCTCCGCAACACACACATACACGGTCGTTCAGACTGCATGTTTGATGCAACCGTACAGTAGCGTACATATTTAATGTTGAGACAATCACAAACACAATCCCTTAAATTTATGTTGTATACAGCACGGTCACTTAGCCCAATCTGTCTGTCTCACGCAGACACATGCAGACAAGGCTCAAGGGAAACTTTCTAAATATTTACTGAGCAGCGTTTCAGTTAGGGGAAAGACTTTGTCCATTTTAGGACAGATAGCGTTTCGAGTCATGGAAGAACTTCTAAAGGTCTCTCTTTCTATTCATGTCTTGCATCTGTGCACAATCGCTATTTATGGGTTTAATTTTGCAAAACATCACCTGACTGATATAAATCTCCCATATACAATAGAACGGCAGATCCGGCTTAACACTGATGCAGGTGTACACAGATCTTCAGATCAGCAAGAGAAAGTGTATTTTGGGCAATATATTGTATTTAATACGTTCTCAACCAGTGGTTCGTGACCTAAAAATGGGTCACACATCAGGTTCCAAAAGCATTGCAAACTACAGAAGAACAAAACTCAACAAAACTTTACAGCACCTTATAAAATAACATATTACTATATACCCAGTTCTGGTTAACTTGCAAGTGGTTAACAAACCACAGTGTTTTTGTGCTGCAGAGAGCACGAAATCATCAAAATTCACGAGACATTTATGATAATGACATGTTAATTTTGCCTATTGTTGAAATTATGCATGTTAATTAAAAGAAAAAAAAAAAACGTATGATTTTCACCCAAAAATAAAAATCTTCATGTGCTGTGAACGCCTTTCACAAAAAATCTTCTCATGTATTTCTTGCAGTGGCGTGCAGATTATTTCTATCTACTAACTTTGGCATCATGCAAATACTTGTTCAAGCAAAACCAATTGAGAACCAAAATGTTGAAATAGCATTGCAGTTTCAAGATTTAAGAAACCTTGCAACGGTGACGTTTCTTCTGTAAATCTGTCTCTCTTGTGCTATGATAATGTTAACCATTCGACTGGCCACAACGAGGTTTGGAGATCATTTTTGTGTTAGTGAGCCGTAAAACATTTCTGAATGATTTGTGGCTTGAAGTACTCCATAAAGTGGTGGATATGTAGTGATGTGGTCAGAGTGTGGTTTTCAAACATCTATCAGGCATCAGTCTGTCCAACTGCATTAAGGTTCCAGCAGGTACTGAAAGAGATAACGGCATGCCAGACCCGCACACCCTCCCTCTCGTGATAGACAGCGTATTGTTACCCTGACTGCCTTTGTTTGTGCACCTGGAAGTAGAAGCCCACCGAGGAAGCCCTGCTGGAATGAAGAGCCGGATTGCTCGCTAGAGCTCGGCAGATTAAACTGTGGAAGGAGGGCTTTGTCCATCAAACCTGTTCTTTCAGTCGTGGCATCTGTGATAGGATCAGGCCCATCCTCATGCTAACGCAAAGTCATGAATGTCCATGAGAGGCAGAAAGACATGGATCCTGCCCAAACTGGGACTCTTTGCATGAGAATGACCCAGATCTTTGCTCTCTGGTGGGATGTTGTTGCATTCACTTCTTTTTTTTTTTTTTTTTTTTTTTTTGTTGCAATCATTTGTTGAAAAAGATGTTGCACAACTCCATCTCGTCTTTTTACTGAAACTAAATGAAACGGTTAGCTGCCTTGCATAACTTGCGGTAAACATTTAGACTAAGAATGACATTTTAGAAGGGAAAATGATCCCTCACTTCTCTTTTACAATCAAATAAAGTGCTTATGTTTTGTAATCGGTAAGTCTGGCCGAGTCTCCCTCGACGATGAGAGGAGGGTTTTTTTTTACGAATGTCTTCTGAAGTGACCCGCAACGAACGAACGGGTCGCTGGTAAGACTTATGTGTGGTGATAGAAAACAAAACAAATTCACAGACATGTCAAAACCCAGACCCTGAAAGTCAGTATTGCAGAAAAACATATTCAGACGCTGTAATATATTAGATTTACGGCTTGCTGTGCCAGTAATACAGTTATAGGCCCACTCGATATGGTTTCTGACTCCCCCCCTGTAACATATCCAGCACTGATTAGCTTGTTGAATTTGATCTGCTTTGGATCGATAACTAAACCGCACCCCATGGGCAATAAAATGACATGCACCAGATATTTTTGAGGGCGCCGGTGGCAGTCCTGCTTCAAAAGACATGATCAATGAAGATATGTCCAAAACAAAACACTTTTAACTAGTTGTGGTAATGTAAATGTGATATAGGATATTCTAGCGGCGTGTGTTTCAGGCTTTTGATCCCTGAGAGTTCATTTGCAAAACTCAAAAATCATGTTCGTTATGTGCATTACAGTTAATCCCAATCAAACTGCAGTTGAGTTATTTTGACTAGGTAACAATAAAACGCATGATAACAAAACATGATTTTTGGAAATGAAAAAAAAGTTATAAAAGTTATCAAATCTGTTTTTGTAAATGAACTCTTCGTGTATATAAAGGCATTGATACTCTGTAAAATAATAAGCATCATATTATTATGACGTGTTATTCTCAAAATTAAATAATTCGATTTTTATATTGTCTTTTGAGATAAAAGCAAAAAAAAGTTCCTTAAATAGTTAATAGCATTGTAGAAGGCACTGTATATCTACCCAATATTTTAGTTGTGTTTTCAATTGTAATCGTTTAAAAAGGGCAAAATTTGTCAATTTGACTGCCATTATATTTGAATAATGCACAATATTATAAATGTTAGCTCTTAACTGTTGAATAGGTGGGCTAACCTGACACTAACGCAGTTTCTTTTTATATAATATGTCTAAAGTGTATTTTAATTGTATGTATTATATTTCATTTGTTGTTGTAATTCATACAATCATTATGTAAATTAGCATTTAGAATAGTCACAGCTCGAAAATCGAAGAGGAAGGCGCATTTCAATTTGAATAGTGCTTCTGACGAAAACCAAAGTATGCCACTGAATCTTTGACTATAGTCTAAGATTATAGAAAAGGAAGTAAAACTTTCATTTTTACTATGACAGACAGTCTGTGATGCAATCCGGTCTATCGTCCCAAAGGGACCTGCTCTAATATGTCAGTAGGGTCTGGGAAAGATGGAAGATGGATTTTTGAAACGTCATTTAATGCACAGAATATTTAAATCTAAACACACCCAGAGTCTCTCTCGGTGGATCTGTTATAGTTTAGGCACACTGGCTAGTTCTCCCCCACCCTGTTTCTTATCCCTTCCATCATTGTTGGATGAAAGGTACCAGACCATAATACAGCATCGTATCACAAAAGGCAATCAAGACCGCTTTGTTCATCTGTGTGGGTGCCTGTTTCCTTTGTGGAGTCTCCCCCTGTTTTCACACCCTCAACCCCCAAACGCATCCACCCACAAGCACATACGGTACATTATCACACCCCCACTGTCCCAAACACAACTGACACATGCAGGTCACATTTGCACAATGGTACACTGTTGTCACGAAGATCTGACAGCGTTTCGTCTGTCTAGAACACACACGGTACACGCACACACATCCCATAATAAAGCAGAAGAATATGAGCATGGGTGGGGTTTGCGTTATGGGGGAACAGGAGCAGGGCTGTAGAACAAAGCAAGCGTGATTTCTGTTCTAGGACCTTTTCATTAAAGGATACTTCCTATATAGGGACAACAGCAGAAGAGTGTGAGAAAAAACGAACTTGTGAAACTTGATCCTGTGTGGTTTAAATTTTAACTGATTCTTGACTTTCATCCGGTAGCCCGCTGCAGCATTGAACCACTTATCTTATAGCTTGCCATTTCGGTTGGGTTTTTTTTATTTCGTATATGGTTGCCGTCGATAAAACAGTGAATTTTTATTGACTGGGTCTTCCTGTGCTCTGCCGATGCGTGGAGATCTCATCCTTGAACGTCTAGACATGCTTTAACAGGCAGCAAATTCTCTGGTAGATTAAATAACAAAGTATTATTGCATTAGGTCATTATCTAATGAGACAGGGAGACCATGGCTGTTCTAAATTAATCCTTCCTGATGGTTTTTAATCACCCTTTTGTGGGACTTTCCTTTGATCTATGCAGTAGACATTTAACCGTAGGGGGTTGGGACGACAAAGAATCGGTCACGAATCTGAATCGAGATCACAAAAGTGAAAAGACTTCTCAGTCATTAGCCACGTACATTTCAAATGTTTAAAGCGAAAAGTGAACAATATATTGTGTAAAATAAAAACTTGTATCATGTGTGTACTAAATGAGTAAGAGTACTTTATAATTGTTATAATAACAGCAATAATTAGCGAAAGCTTAATTGTTAGTTTTAATAATGCATTTATTTATAAATTATGCTTTAAATTAGGTTGAGATTGCAGTACAGACATTTATGATGTTGCAAAACATTTCTATTTCAAACGAATCCACTTTTTTGTTTTTTAATTTTTAATTATTTTTTTAAGAATCCTGATTTTAAAAAAGCTTTCACCAAAATGTTTCTATTTTTAAATCTGCATTATAGAATGATTTCTGAAGTATCGCGTGACTGAAGACGAGGAGTAATGATGCTGAAAATTCAGCTTTGCCTCACAGGAGTGTACTTCAAATAGAAAACATGCTAACACTTTAGCATGGGCACTTTAGCAAGTGCACTATTAACTAGTTGCGTATTGGCATATTGGTGGATTACTAGTGTTCACACATTCCTATAACTCAATAACTACCTTACTAACTATTAAAAATTAGCAAATGAAGAGTTTATTGAGGCAAAATCATAGTTAATGATTTATTGATATCGAGAATTGTCCTTTTAAAATAGTGTAACCAACAGTTATTATTTTAATTAAAATTTGGTTCAAATAAATGCAGCCGTGGCGAGGATAGCACTGTTACTTGTGTTGAATATAAACCTTTGAATGTTTGCATGCATGCATATTCTATACATTGTATAAACGTATGTATATTTTATGCACGGTCCAGCGATACCCTGACTCCAAAACGTTTCTCCATTCCATTATGGTTCTTCATACACGGCTCCTCTTTCCTGTCGCCTTTTGCCCACATGCAAAGAAACGCATCAGCAAATAAACAGAGATGACAAATATAAACCACAAGCCGTGAGTTCTAATGGGCTTTTGTTTATGTATGCCTCGCAGGGGAGGAAAAGAGACTAAGGAGTGAAGAATAGACTTGAGCCACACAGTATTGACTAATGTTCTGAGAGGAAATAATGGGGCTAAATGTAAGCTGAGTGGAATAGCAGCTCTCTCTCTCTCTCTTTTCCCTCGTCTGTTTCCTCCCCTCCCCCGTGCAGCCGAGGACAATCGTACACCAAACTTTTCAAATCGTGCCGGATTACTATAGCAGAACACAGTCTGTGTGGCTCCCGGCCATGAAAGGGTGCCTGGGCTTCACACAAAGTCAAAACAAAGACGTAATTAGCCGAATCAATTGAGAGAAGTAATGACATGTAGATTGGTGTCAGCTTGTTCTTCAGTGGCACACGGAAACGGCAGCAAACCGATAGAGACCCCAATAATATTAGACACCCACACTTCTGTGACAGAAAATGACAATGACCTTTCTAGTGCGCAAATGCAATAAAACAAAGCGTACTTTGGGTTTAAAAACCCATTTCTGTAGACCATGTCATCCAGGACACTCATGACAATTCATAGTTTTTATGAGAAATTTTAAATTTAGATATTGCACCAGCTGGCTTTGGTTTGGGTGAGGGGTTGGGACTATAGATTTGGGTCATATAATTATTGCGATTGTCTCATACGAATCAAAGTCTTGAAGATTTCGACTTGAAGTCATTAATTGAACACCCACACTTCATAGTAGCTACCAAGTATCAACTCAGCATCACTTTATTTGGGCTTCTCAAATGACCGTTTATTTTCTTGGTGAACATTTTAAATAATTTTTTTTTTTTTGATTAATGCATTTAATTTTAATGATAATTTTAAACTTTTGTGCTTAACTACGAATGTTAAAGGGATGGTTCAAAATACACGTACCAAACGTTTACCTAAATGCATTGTTTGGCCTGTGATGCTAAAGCAGTCACCCACGTTTATATCTAATGTGTTTAATTTCACGATTCCTCTTTTCATTTCCTGTCTCGTCTTTCATTATGCATAGCTAAAAATGGCAGCAGCAGAGAAAATATTTTTCGTCTAATGCTATTTCGTGCTCCAGAGGTACTGTTGATTGTGAAACAACCCTAGCTGTATATAATTGCATCAGAGCTTGTTGCTTACTTAGGCAACTCGTGTTTTTCTTTTTGCTTTTTTATGCCTTTGCGTAAATGAAAGGACCGAATCGTGTACGTGAGATATAGCAGACCCTCTCAAATCACCCGTATCTGCTCAAACTGTATAGTAGAGAACTTGAGAGCCGCTCAAAGATTGTTGCCATTTATTTGCCGTTTAGTAGACGTTTGAGTGTGAAACCAGCACTGTATCTGTGGTTAAATCTCAGAGTTATTTTTTTTCCTCAGAACTTCACTATAGCTGCTGCTTCTCCACATAAACTAACAAAATAAACATTAGCATTGCGATGAACATGATGCCTTGAGACGGTACACTGGAGTGTTGTGACTGTGTCTATATGTTTGAATGTACAGATGAGAAACGGATAACGTCATTTGGGTGTTATTCTGTTTTGTTTCTGAGATGTCTGAGACAGCTTCTTTGTTATCTAAACGCCTGGTGCTCATCCACGTCCTGGAGATAAAAATGGAAATCATTTGAAGGGAGGCTGCTTGTCTGCTGCTGAGGACCGATGAGTCAGGAGAGTAAAATCTGGACAGACTCCTTAAAACTTTCCCAAAGCTTGCTCCCACACAAAACATGCACTATATGTTTTGTTAAAAAATGTTACATATATTCATTATTATTATTATTATTTTTTAATTAAGCAAGTATTTTAGGATTCTAATAGAGACTGTGTGGAAAATATAAGGGGGAAAAGTAAATAAAAAAACAACAAAAACTACCACTATTTTATTTAATGCCCGTTCAGAAACCATTAGATTAATAATGAGTATTTCATTCTCTTGGCAACTTTAGATTTTAAGTTTATTATTAATTTTTATTTATTTGCATGTTTTTATTCCTAGGAGCATCATTTGGATTTTATTTAGTGAAGACACCTTTATTGCATATAACTTGATGTTTAAAGGTTTTGACAAGGTGTAATGAAAATGCTATGCAGAAAAAAATAAAATAAAATAATAATAATAATAATATATATATATATATATATATATATATATATTTTTTTTTTACATATGCATTTAATATTACTCAAAGTAATAATTGAATATTTTTTGTTGCTCTAAAATACTCTTAACACATACAAATATTTTCTACATATTTTAGTACAGTTACAACATAAAGTCTAATTATAATATATATTGATATCAAAGACAAAATGTAAAAAAAAAATTTTTACAGCTTATTTAATTTGTATCTAGATTCCACTGCAAAAGCTTCGAAAATTTCCTCCTGCTCTGCTCGTCATTACTAACATCATAATCAATGCTTTGGTTTCAGGTCGATCGGTTATATCACAGTCGGTCTCTCAGTGCTATAGGAGAACACTGACGTTAATAACTTTAAAAATAAACTTTGTTACTAGGAACGTTGCCGTTTCAGCAGAGCTAATCGATGCGCGGTTGTAATGGAGAGACGCACTGTGAAAGAGTTTCGAGCAGGCTCTGGGTTTGCTGCAGAGCTGTGGCACCAGCACATAAGTCTGGTCTGCATGCGTTAGCACTAGACTTGCTACAGCCTGCCCACATGTGTCTTGACTTGTGAGAATGAGGCTACATGCAGCTTCAGCTGTGGGTCAGCGTGCAATTTGAAGACATTAGGCTAAACCAAGCGGTTTCTCCATGTGTTTGTGGATACAAGCTTCAGCCACAAGCTTTTTTTCTACTAACGAACAATGCAGTATATTCCCATTTGCGTTTTATTTGCTGTGGTTTAGGAAGGAATGTTCTGGTTAAATGCAAGTTAGGTTCTGTAGACAGTAGCATCGTTGTAGATTGTCAGATTGCAACATAATTTTTACTTGTACCTCAGTTTATAAAATCCCACCAACATGCATCGACAGCTGTGGAAGAAGAACAATTGTAAGTGCTTTTTACATACACTTGCAGTTCAAACATTTGAGAGTCAGCTAAAAACTTGTTGATGTTTAAAAATAGGCCTAGTTCTGTTTATTTAAATGCTGTTCTTTTGAAAAATTTAGCTTTGCCATCACAGGAATAAATGACATTTTAAAAGATATAATTGAAAATATATAAAAAAGTAACTTAAATTTCAAAATATTTGGCCTACCGTTTTTAAAGTATTTTTAATCAAATAAATGCAGCTTGGTGTGTTTAATAGACTAAAAAGCTGACCGGTGTCAAACTTTTAAGAGGTAGTGTATTTATTTTATTACATTTTTTTCAAACTAAGCAGTTCTGTAGTAGCTTGCCACAGACAGAGCTTGGCTTGAATTCAACTGTTTTTCCTTTTAGATGAAACTTCTTGAACGCTGCATATATTTTGTTGTATATTTAAGCAAAAAGGTGCTATAGAGTGCGAACGATATCTCAGTTAAAGTGCCTAATTCATTATCTAGTTGGTCATCTAAATGTAAAAACCAAGGAATTGGACATAAATAATAAAATATCCAACACTAACCAATATCAGCAGATAACCAATAAGCGTTATGTGAAGAGTTTATCTGCAAAAACATAATTCATTTCATTTCTTTAGAATTTTTTTTCATGCTTTTATTGTGTGAAATCATAACCCAACTGCAGTGATTAAGATTAATTGGAATGCACAGCGAAAAAAAAAATAAAATTTGTCATCAGTTTTTGTAAATGAATGTGCATTCGCCCTTACTTAAAAAGTATTACAGAAATGCAACAGATATAAAACTCATGAGGGAGCTGTACAGTAATAACGGTGTACTGCTGTTTCCCTATGACTATATTATACATTATAGCACGTCTAGACAACCAATCAGAGTTATTTGGTTTTTCCTTTCATAGTAGGGGGCGACTTTAAAGTACATATCAGAGCTGGGTCATTAGCAGGGTGGAATGAGAGCGTGTTGAATAGAGCTTTGTGGTCTTAGGACTGTGTTGCATCACCTTCTCCACATTGACTAGCTTTGACTCTTTTGGTTTAACAAAACAGATGGAATTTTCCTCCCCCGTTTCCTCCCACTCTCCTGTAAGTGCTCTGTTTTTTACCCTCTTACATCTGATATTACAGAACCAGCCCTAGCCGGCCAATCAATACAATTACGTATGACGAAATTGTACAGCTCTCCGGGGCAGGGTATAATCAGTTTAATGATCACGTGCTATAAACCGATTGTGTTTTGATATTACTTGTATTACAGTCCGCCTACAATACATTCGAACATTTAGAAGCGCACCGATTTCGCCTTACCGTCGATCTGTTAAAGGTCACCTCCGACTGCCTAAATGCTTAAATGACTTGCGGTTCACTTTGTTTTTGCATTAACCTGTTGTATTATAAAATTCCCCAAGAATAAGCTCTGTGTAATGGTGCATTTGTGGTAGAAGTGAAAAAATGCGGTCATGTGGATGGTGACACTTATCACGACGACTACAGGATGTAGAATTAGTGCCGAAGCACTTTATACATCCCACGATGCAGACAGACAACTTTACTCATCCACTTAGACCGCAGACCGGTCGACATTTAAGCTTGAGTAAAATAGGTGACATAATTTAAGTGTTTAAAAAAAGCGTGCTAATAAACAACACTTAAATTAGCTTGGTAAATGGTAAGCTGAAGTGAAACATCTGCCGGTTACGTGTCGTACCTTCTGGGTTTTTTCCAGTTGTGTGCGGTTGCTGACGGTTTTTGCAGCCTGCAACGATTTCTCAGAGATCTCTCTGGAGAATGAGGCAAATGGTGCTCAGCCGATGCTAGGTGACAGGTGCGTTGTGGGAAACGCGGTTGCTCAGACGCCGCTTACTAATTGGGGCTTATCAGGTATTGCTGGGAAGCGCAAACAACACCTGGGGCCTTTGTCGAGCTGTCATGGGGATGTGGGCGGGGTCCTGCCCGAGACTGGGGTCTTAAGTTCAGGTTTCACTGAAATCAGAGGCGAGATCATATGCTTGTCACAAGCACCGTAAGAGCGACCTATGTGATGAGTCAGTTCTGAGCCACGACTGTTTAATCTACGTAGATTTCTCGAAGAGATGTGTATCCGTTGCACTTTTGCCACAAAACGAGCGACTTGCTGTTGCGCTTCAGCACGTTTCCTGCCGCACGTATTTCACCTGTAAGAATCCGAATAAACTTCCTCTGCTCTGTTTTCGTGTCTCTCGCTTCCACCAAACCTTTCCCACATTAACTTTCTTGCTCTCTACCAGTCAGCTATCATGTCTGAACAGGATGTTAGTCTTCTGACACCACAAGCGCTTCCTTTGGCCTATAGTAGCGTAGTTGTGTACAGGAAGACTGCTCTCGTTGGCCATATGGACCGTGGAGACCTGCTACTGGAGATGCAGTCACATTTTGTCTACTTGGCCTATGTCTTATTTGTGACCTAGGACTGTAAAACCAAATGTTCGGCAAGCAAAATTGTTCGGCCTAGCAATAAAAAGAATGAATAAATTATGCCGAACAATGACATCTTTTGTTTTTATACAGAAAAAGTACATGCTTGATTCAAGGATGTCTCGAAAATGGCCAACAAATTTTTCTAATTTATATTTTAAGTTAAATTGTGCCTTGCTGGTATAGTTAGAAGTATATTAAAGAAATGTTTAGTGTGTTAAGTAACTATTTTTAAATTGTTGTTTTGCAATTTGTATATTTTTTCTTTTAAAAGCTAGACAAAACCGTGAAAAAAACCCATTTTAGTTATGCAAACAAAACGTGTTCAGTACTCAGCCTTCATTGTTTGGCTTCATTTTGTTCAGCTTTGGCCAAGAATTTTCATTTCAGTGCATCCTTATTAAGGAACATACATTTGTAGCAATAGCCAACAAATACATTGGATGGGTTAAAATAATACATTTTTCTGTCATGCCACAAATCATTAGGATATTTAGTAAAGATCATGTTCCATGTAAATGTCCTGCTGTAAATGTATCAAAACTTAATTTTTGATTAGTCATATTAGGGATACACGCTAATGGATCACGCTCTGATATGCTGATGGTTATACTAATATATTATAGATGGCCTAAAACCTTACGAAAATCTTTTAGAGCTCATAATGTTCTAAAACTATATTAATGCCATTAATGAATAAATCATTATATTATAAAAATAAATCATTATAAAATAATAAATATTATTTTTATTTATTTTTTAATTCATGTAAGCTATTGCTTCTGACCTTTAAATCAATGCTGATCATTTTACTCATGAGTTGATTATTTTTATTTAATTTTTTTTCAGAAACTGTCTAAATGTTATTTGTGTATACACCAAATGCGTCATTCTGTGCGTGCATTCTCAGCTTAAATGTGCGAAGCAATTAATCTAATCGCCATTCAAGCAAAACTTTGCTTTAAAAATGAGTCACACCGCTGACGTGATCGAATCACTAACACACCCTAAGCACATGCGAGTTAATGTATTTCTGTTATCGGCAAGACACATCAGCATAATTTTTCATATCAGGTCGATGCTGAAATATACTTCTAAAGCCATTATTGGCTGATTCTGATATTAGTCAGATGAAATTGTGCAACCTTTAAGTAATGTGCGTTGCAAAGAACTTTATTTGGACAACTTTAAAGGCAATATTATCAATTTTTTGAATTAATTTTGCTCCAGACTTTTAATTCGTCTCAGCCAAATCCTGTCTTAACAAACCATACAGCAATGGAAAGCTTATTTATTTTGCTTTCAGTTTTTATATAAATCCATATTTTGAAAAAAAAAGATCTTTATGACTGGTTTTGTGGTCCAGGGTCACATTTATCTTTCAGTATGATGAATAAGAAGAGACAAAAGATTCATTATTTAGATAGGATAATCTGGCGTCCCGTTGAAGGACGGGCGGGCGAGGGTTATAGTGAAGTGAGGCAGGCCAGAGACGACATTGCCGTCAAACCAGACCATCAGGTTTCACATGCTGTCAAATCCCTAGATGAAAGGCGGCAAAGGTCTCCACATTAACACAGAGGCCCAGACCTTGCAGATGGCCCAGTAAAATCACAAACATGAGTTGTCAGCAGCGAAACTACCCACTCAAACCTGTTCCGAGAGTGAAATTTCAGTGGGTGTTGGAAGTAGACCTTTTTTGAAACGCATCTGTCGGTTTCTGAGAAGGCGACCCTCACATTCTGATGGGTAATTTTAAGTTTGACGGTCTAAACCGTTGATTGTTTACAGTGTGAAAAATGTGTTCACTTGAAAAGAGATCGAATGGGACGTCCTGCGTTTGGCGTCATTTTGGACCAGTGTGCCAGTAGAGAGTATCAAGTGAGATGCAACCTGGACAAGGAGGCTATTGTTCTCCGCTACTGCTCAAGGAAATGGCCTTGCTGGATATTATTGGCATTTGGCAGCAGGATTGTGCCACTGTCTACGCAGCTGTAGCTTATTGTGTTCTTATAGGTGACTGAGACGCGCTTCCTGGTATGTTTACTTAAGTCGGCATCTGCGATTATGTATGTGAAGGGTTTTGAACTGTGTGCAGCAAACAGTGATGTTAAAGTGAGGTGTGTGCGTCACACACAGATGTCTCAGATTCCTGCCTTTGTCTCCAGATGCCATTCCACATGGCTGCATAGTCTCTACAGTGACTCTGACGGAGGATTTGTGTCTTTCGGTGTTCAGGCTTTGACTGTACTGATGTTGTTTTGGGTAGTGGTCCTCGTTAGTCAAGAACAACTACGTTTGAGCAATCTTTCAATCTTATCCCTGTGTGACCATCACCAGCCTATATTTTGTCTATAGTTTCTGTATAATATGTGGGTAGATGGTATGCAACGTATGCAAGTATACGCTAAAGCACATTCTGTTGTTCTCAGACTTCACTTTTAGGTACCGTGTGATGCTTTTTTTTTTTTGTTAAACTGACAGTAGAGAGCTGACAGGAAACTCAGTTCATGACAAGAACAGAAAGTGACAAAACGTCATGGCTCTATGCTGTTTTTTAATTGTGGCTGTATAATTTGGTAACTACTAGATCTCTTAATATAGTATAGCTCACTCAAGTGTCATTATTTAGTTTATTTCTTACGCTGAATATAAGATGATTTGATGAATGCTGGTAATCAGTTGATGGACCCCATTGGCTTCCATAGTATTTATTTCCATACAATGAAAGTCAGTTTAGACCAACAACTTTCTGGTTCTTTAAATTTTTTCAAAATAAATAGAAATTATTTTGTGTTTGTCATGAAAGTGAGTAAATTACAAAATTGTCATTTTTGGATGAACTATTTCTTGAAGTTTGTATCTCATGTTTTTCATGTAGATGTCAACGAACAAATTTGTTGGATATTACAGTTTCCACACTTGTGTGGCCACAAAGTAGTGTCACTTCTATTCAGATGAACAGAATTTCACAGATGTGTAGCAAAAAGAGCCAAAAAGTAAACAGTATGACAACTTTGAACTTTTACATATTTGATACGTACTATTTATTCTGCAGCATAATGCTGAATGCAGCAACTGTCTAGCAAAAAAAAACAAAAAAACGTTATCTACTGTAATTATATCTAATATTGTAAATGGAGCCAGGGCAGACACAAGTAACCACGCCTGCTTGCTCACACTTTTAGTGTCTCTTACATTCTTTCTCAAACATGTCCAGTAATTTTCACACGTTCAACACTGTGTGACCAGTTATTCCTCAGTAAACAATCTTAAACGGAGAAAATGCAAAGAATATTGTTATTTAGTCATCAGCAGTTCAAAGGGGATTTTAGATTAGGGAAATGTTTATAGCCATTGTGGTCTTGTAGAAATTACACTCTAGTCACTGATTTCAAAGATTTTGGTGATTTTAGTAAAGCGTGACGGTTACAGTAATAAGTAACAAGTAATAAGTAACGGTAAGCATCTAGCATTACATAAAGCTACGTGTAGGTGTGGAAGACTCTCGCTTTATCTTAGTTTAATCGGCAAGAACAGATCGTAGCTGAAGGACAGTTCTGGCATGTAGCTTTTGCTCAGAAGGGAAATTCCAGAACACTACTTGAGCTATTTTTGGTTTCCAACATGCGTCTGATCAATGCAGGACCACTGCTTGTGCTTTAGAGAAAGTCTAGCGCACACTACCAGAAGTAAGCTTGTTAGACTTTCATATTATTGATGTCTGCGGCACAGGACTCCAGATTCTAGTCACAGATGCTCCTCTAGCGTGCACACTCAAGTTTCTTACAGTGAGCTTCTGCAGTCAGCAGTCTAAGATTGTGTAAAATGTGCACCATAATATGAGAAACAAGTCTTTAAAGCTATGTTTACAAGATATAAAGATATTTTTTTTCCAATTTAGTCATAGTCTTTGGACTAAAATGATATTTAGTTTTAGCAAAATTTTTGTCATCTGAATAGTTTTTCTGAATAGTGTAGATGTAGTCAACTAAATATAAGAATATAATCCACTAGATCTGTAGCAGATTTAGTCAATTGGGTTTAGTTATAGAGTATTGAATTTATTAAGCATTTGTCTAAGTTCCGCATTTGTTTTTAAATGTAAATTTATGAGAAAACATCCGGTAATATGAATGACTTGAACATGCAAAGTAGACACAGATGTTTCTGCTGTGACACAATGTGTCTATCTCAAAATAAAATAAAACCACTTCTCATAAAGAAATAAAAAATTGGCCTTCTTTTGAAATGAATGAATTCAGTAATCGTACACTGGATTTGGCTTAAACCTGTAACGAATTAAGTCCTCCCTCACATCGACCTCGCTTTTTAAATTTATTTTCTGTTTTTTGGTTTTTTTCTTTCAGACTTCCAACAATGTTTTTGTCATTCAAAAATAGTTTTGATTTCATTACAGTCTCATTTTCAGTGGTAAAAAAAATTATGAAAATGATTTGTCAGTGAAATTAATTCAAAAACAATGATTAGAAATTAACAAACACTCCGCCATTTTCCATTGTTTGAACACATAGATAATCTGTAACATTTACCGATTTGGACAGGACTGTTTGGCGCAGAAAATACAGCCCTTTTAACTTTATATTTGACTTTGATTGTTCTCTTCTTACCTTTGACCTGGCAGTAATTGATTTGTGTTTGTTTCCAGGTGACACTGAGGAGCTTCCTGGGCCCCTGAGACGTGACTTCGGGCTGGGCGTCTCATCTCCTGTGCCCCTGCTGGCCCAGACAAGCCCGGACAATCTGCCCTCTGAATGACTACTGGCCATCTGCTTGCAGGGCTTTGCCAAACGGTCACCATGAGCAAATACTCTCAGTACTTCAACAAGACTCTCATAGAGGTCCACTATCGCATTGCCAAGAACATGAGCCAGAAGGAATTAAAAGACCGCATGGAGAGCAAACAAGGCCTGAGCACCCTGAACATTTTATTTGTCATAATCTGCAGTATCATCATCTTGGAAAACCTCCTGGTGCTCATTGCCGTCTTTCGCAATAAGAAGTTCCACTCGGCCATGTTCTTCTTCATTGGGAACCTGGCCTTCTCTGACCTGCTGGCTGGCTCCGCTTACATTGCCAACATCTTCCTGTCAGGCTCCAGGACATTTCATTTGGTGCCTGTCCAGTGGTTCATACGAGAAGGGACTGCTTTCATCGCACTGGCCGCCTCAGTTTTCAGCTTGCTGGCCATCGCCATAGAGCGCTACATCGCCATCACCAAGGTCAAAGTTTATGGCTCCAACAAAACTTGTCGCATGTTTCTTCTGATCGGAACGTGCTGGGTGATGTCCATCCTCCTTGGAGGCCTTCCCATTATCGGCTGGAACTGTATTAATAACCTAAAGGACTGCTCCGCTGTCCTGCCTCTCAACTCCCGATACTACATCCTTTTTGTCGTCACCATCTTCACAGTCATCTTGCTGTCCATAGTGATCCTTTACGTTCGCATCTACCTTATCGTGCGTACCAGCCACCAAGAGGCCACCAATTCTCCAGCTTACGCTCTCCTGAAGACTGTCACGATCGTGCTGGGCGTCTTCATCATCTGTTGGTTGCCCGCCTTCACCATCCTTCTCCTGGACACTTCCTGTACGATGGAGCAGTGTCCAGTCCTCAACAATGCTGCCGTCTTCTTTAGCTTCGCCACACTGAATTCGGCACTGAATCCGCTCATCTACACGTTGAGGAGTAAGGACATGAGGAAGGAGTTCCTCCGGGTGCTTTGCTGCTGGGGGCTGCTCAATTGTGGCCGGCCTCCTCACCGCTGCATGGTACCCCTCAAGAGCTCGAGTTCGATGGAGCACTGCACCAACAAGCACGAACATCAGTCCATTCCCATCATGCAGGACTGCACTACCTGCGTTTGATTTCGTCTGCTCGGGTGTTTGAAGATAAGGGGAGGCTCCATCTTGGAGGCAAGGCACAGAAGATGGAAGTGTTCAGAGGCCCCATGGATGAAACGAGAATCACTATCAATGTCTTTGGACATTTAGAGTAGACATCACAACTGTGCTACCAGAACTCCCCATGTTTCCTTTGTTGCTTCTGTCCTTGCAAAACTTTGCAGAATAAGACCTTGCCACGTATTTGGCATTAAGGCAAATGAAAGCAAGCCAATTGGTAATGTTTTTTTAAGCTCTTTGACAAAACATGAAAAATCAAAGTTGCACTTTGTAGACTTCTAGGCAGATTGGGACTGCATATTTTAAAATGCTGGCCGAGCTGCCAGAAGTCACATACAAGTTGTATCCTATCCTCAAGTAGACTGGTTCAGAGATTCGAGTGGGCAGATGAAATCAACAATGCACTCCATGTGAGCCAAATTACCATGCATGCTTGCAAAACGTATTTATCAAATTACTTGATATACATAACATCCCTTGATTACCGTTTGACAATAAAAGTATTCCGCTTCGTTGTATTGCATGAAAGCCTAACCTGTGTAAAAACTAATATGTATGGCAAACCTATGTACAATTGTCAATGTTACTCCTCTATGTCCATCTTAACTGACTGTCCCTTACTATTTTTTTTTTTTTTTTTTTTTTTTTGACATTCCTAATTTTTCCTAAGAGGAAAGCACAATCAGAATGTGATTACTGAATTCCTGATACGAGTTTCTCAGTTGTGTTGGCATGACAATGCCGTAGCATCGCTGCGGCAGCGTATGCTTTATTTAGTGCCCTCTTGACGAATGAAACTGAATTTAAGAATGAAGTGTTATGAGCGAACCTTTTCGCTGATCGACAGTATTACCGAACATCACTGTTCTCCTGTTGATTATTGAGCTTGCAGCAACAAGAATGGGCACTCACTGTGAAGTCTTAATGACATTTAAAGTTAACTGAAACGCCATTGATAAGACAGGAAAGATTAAGGTAGATTAAGACAAACTAAGCATGCCTTAAATTCTTCTTTTAATAGGTCACAAATCTTCTGAAGAGTCTTTCAACTTCCTGTAACTACAGGAAGTCCGGTGTTTCCTATTCTCCTTCCTGTTGTTATGAACTGACCTTGATGTTCTCATACGTTAATATCATCAGTCCGACACTTTCACTGGCACAATCGTTTGCTGTTTGATCCCAACATGTTTTAGTTTCCTCTGCTGATCGCCTTAGTTCAGCAGAGAAAGCACTTTGGCAGCTCTTCCAATACCGGCCTAATGTATTTTGGTTTTTCTTCCTCCTCTTTTTTTTTTTTTTTTTTTTTTTTTTTTAATGCATGAAGAGTTTAAGCCTGTGTGAGCATCCCTATCACTCCGTTCAATGTAAAACATTGCCTACCCTGTGGAACAATGTTTGTTTTATATGATAAATATATGAAAGTATGTATGTATCTGTGTACAGTATGTATGTATTGTGTATACTTATAGAATGTCTTGTGTGCAATAGCCTTGTGTTTTAGTAGCAAGCTACCTGTGCTAAATCGGTACAATCCCAAACACTAATGTAGGTACATACACATTAGTTCATTCCTTTTTTTAATAAAAAGAAATTAAACGCAAAAAAACCTGTGCCATTTGTTGTTGTTTTTTATATTTTTTTAAGGTTGTAGTTGAACATTTTTAGAGGGTTTCGCACACGTTTTTAGCGATTAGCATACACCAAAAAGTATAACTTCTGAAGTGGCTGTTGTTGTGTGCGTGACATAGAAGTGATTAATGCCAACTACGTAATTTGTTTTGAATTTCAGTCCTACGCAGTATTGAGTTAACATGAACACTAGAGCTTAATACCACTTATTGCAGAAATCTGACTAGACAATAAAAAAAGGAAACCAAATGCTAACATGCACGAACATGGCTAAGGCCCGACTCGCTAGGACATGAATCTGTTCGCAAACAATATTACTTAGAACTGCTGGCCTTGATTTCTGACAGTCCAATAAGAGCCAGTTCCGAGGTTTTGTGGGAGTGCAGATGTTTAGCCGAAGGGTTTTATAGGAAAGAAGGGCGTGTGAGGAGAGATCAATAAGAATGGCGTTATGGGAAAAAGGGTGTCTTCGGATGGGTCGGCATGACCTTTAAAAAAAAAAAAAAATGATTGTGAACTCTGACTGAGTGGTCTTAAGGATGGTCTGGCCTGGTTGTTGTCAAATATCCAGAATTCCTGGGTGGGAACAGCAATACGCCCTGGGAGACAACACAGCTGGGAATACGGCCAAGAGTTAGCAGGAAGTGACATCAGCCATACTGAAACAGCTGCAAACATATACAGTTGTTTTCAGTACGTCTTTGTGATTAATGATCGTTCTGTTCTCCCACTCCACCCTCCATATGTGAGAACACATTTATTCTGAGAAGTCGCGCACCCATGGCATTAACTGCTACTGCTGTGCCACAGTGACACCTTGCGGTCAGGAGAAGAAAGGATTCTAACGTGATGTGTTACAAAAGTGTACTGGCCTGTTGCGCCATCTGTAGGATAAACTAAGTATTGCATGATTTTGATTATAGGACGAAAATGATTTGAAAGTAAATTTGGTTTTGAAAAGGTATTTGGTATTTAAAATGGTCATAATTTATAATGCATTTGAATACAATAGAGTTGGATATAATACAACATTTGTTTTTGGTCACAAAAAATAGACCTAAAAAAAACTAAACTAACACCCTTGTTAACTTTTATTTACTATTGATCATGCTATATTTGTATATATAGACTATGTAGATGTTAGGATTTTGTGTTTATGATAAAATTAGTTATTGGTGAAAATAAGTATCTGTGCGACATCTTTTCTTTTGAATAGTTCAGTATGAAAAATGCTGCTGTTACTGTGTAATGATTTTGTCAAGTTATTGTATTGTAAAAATGCCCCAAACCAGGGCCCATGGTTGCCCCAATGATGACCTTTGTTTTGTTCTGCTATGCCATAATCACAAAAGATGGGGGAAAAGGAGAAAGGGGGGAAATGCCACTAAAGCATATCTTTATTTTCATTTTCATTTTCAAAAAAGTTTTAGTTAGTAAAGAAACTATACAAAGTTGTGGTTGTTTTCAAAATAGAACATTTGTTACGTTTTAATTATATTAACGTTTAATTTCTTTATTGTTTATTTGTTATTGCTTTTTTAATTATTTTAATTACTTTAGGTTATCCTACATTTGTATAAATTATTTGGGTTTATGATTAAATTAGTTATTCATGAAAATGAGTATCTTTTCTTTTGTTTAATTCAGTAAAAACATTTAAATAAACTTTAACACTACACATGCATAAACATGCAGGTAATGCTGCTGTTACTGTGTTTATTTAATTTAGTATTAGGTTTGTTTTGTTTAAAGCTAGGTCATGTGTCATTTCTATGTCAGTGTTTAAATAAATCATTTAAATATTTAATAAAGTAACATAAGACTGTACTCTAAATACATTCTAGTTCTGAATACTATCTAAAAGCTATATAACATTATTAGACCAATATAACTGGTCGGTTCGGTTTCAGATTTCTATTCTTTGCCGGCAATGTTAAATATTTACATTGGAAGAGTTAATTAAAATGAGTAGTGAATTGTCACCCCTGAAGCAAAGCAAAATATGGTACCTCCCATACAGGTTGTGTCTCTAAAGCCGCAGAAGGGGTGCACAAGAAAAACATCCATGAAACAATGAAAGGTTTCCTATTCTTTCCATCTCAAAGTTTATATATCACAGTAATATACCGTTTACCATACACGCAAAGCAATGTAACTGAGTAGTTTCAAACCAATCCAGAAACGCACAACTCATTTGACACATTCGACCCCCTCGCTTTAAATCAGTGGTAGCGTCCAACTCACCCGCGTTTCCGCGCGAAAAAGCGGCCCGCGCGTATTTCTCAGCTGCTAGCGACAATTCATAAAGCCCCTCCAGTGAGCGCTGCAGTTAGCACTGTCAGATCTTAATCGCCGCTTTTATCTGTTGTTGTTTTAAATCGTGTTTTTAAATAGTCCTTTTCTTTGATCAAACTCGAACTTGAAATGCCTACCAGGACCTCATTGTCTTTGCCGGAGGATGTCAAGGAACGGTACTGTGCTGCGTTTGCCTTAATGCGACTCTAACGATGGGCTGCGTTTCGTAGTTTGCGCCTTCGCGGGCTTTGTTGTACGTTGATCACGTCACATAACATTCGCTGTTGGACGTGCTTTTTTTGGGGGGAGATGTGAAACGCGTTAAGTTTTTACTGTAGTTAGCATTTAGCCGTGCTACAAATGCTGTGAGGTTACCCGCCATCGGCTCGCGTGTGCATGTAAAACACGCGGCGGCTGGTTGTTTTGATGCGAACGGACTCGCAGGTGTCAATCGGGACTGCATTTGGCGCCAAATACACGTGTCCGAGAATAGCTCTGCCCGCCTCCTGTCTCGCTCTGCTCAATCACTGCACGAGACTTCTAACAACTCAATCCTGCTGTTTAGCGTAGTTTTAATCACGGCGGGATCGTCAGAAGCGATGCTAATATCGAAACGAGACTTTCGCTGCATGCGTTTGTTTACTTGCGCCACTCGCCTGAGATTAGAACAGCCATCTGAAGATGGACAGATTGATAGACTAGAGTGGTGATTAAATGTTTCAGATTGTGTGAACGTTTAATGCATGTCGATTCATTGATGTTAGATGGTGTGCAAAGTTAACGAGATGTTTACCTTCGTGTTCCCAGGCTGCAGGTGCTGGATGAAGGCGGAGACAGTTTGTCAGATGAGGTGAGGGGGTTGTTGGGGGTTTTTATATGTAGCCGTCTCACAAAAATGCCCTTATGTATTTTGTGAACTTAACGGCATGTTAGCAAATAACTCGTATAGTGGTGACAGCACCCTACAGATCTGAAAATCTGGCCTTTTCTCTCAAATTCATCTTAATGCTTGAAACATGATGGTATCTCTGAGCACAACAATTGAGTTGAGTTTTTATTGCCCGTTTGACTAATATTTGGCCTATTCAACTTTTGCAGCAATTACAACTGCTCATCTCTCTTGAGTTAATGTAATTCCAGAGATCTTCAACCCAGTTATCCCATGTACAACTCAAGCCAAAGGCTTTTTTTAAATGTGCCATAAATCCTTTTTGTTGTTGTGTTTTTTTTTTTTTTTGGCTTGTCCCAAATTAGCTTTATGGGATTGAGGTCTGGGTTTTATCCATCGCTTTCGATGTTCCATCAGATTCTTTCTGTTGCAGGTAGTTCAGGAAAATGTTTATGGGTATCTAAATAACAAACCACGTTAATATCAAAATTTTAGCCACCAATGTCTATCTGGTTCAATATCTCCTTACTTTTTTTTTTTTTTTTTTTTTTTGTGGCAATTTTCTTTTTCTGGTTGTCTTATTCCATCGTACCATTTATATCCAAATATCTTTGAGAAACATGCCTTAGATTTGATAAGTGTTGTAAAGTGTAATGCTTTCCACGAGAACACAGCAATGCCAAGATAATTTGATTTTAAGGAAAGCAAGAACTGACAAAATGTTAATATTAAGCATTCGAGGTAAAAGCAGCAGCAGCCAAATGCACGAGTGAGTTTCAACATTTTTGTAGCTTGACTGCTGTTTTCTTTCTTCATTGTGTAGGAGTGCGTAAAGGAAAAGCTCAGGTTACTGCAGGAGTTCCTGCTCGCTGATACTCAGGACCAGCTCAAAATCCTTGAGGACAAGTTAAAGAGCTCTGAGCTTTCCACTGTGAGTTACGCTGCCCTTTCAGTGCTCCTGTCCGCAATAGATGAGAGCTTGCGCTTCAACTCGAGTGTCTTTCTGATCAGGAGGTTTACATGTCGGAGGTAAAGGCCGTGCTGAAGAAAGCTCTGGGAGTAGTCAAAGAGGATGATGGCGTGGAGCAGAACGGACATTCAAACGGCTTCTCTGAAAATGGGTCTCACGAAGGCGAGAAGGAGGGAGCCATGGATACTCAGGAGGAAGGAGATGCTATAAAGTCTCCCAGCGCCCCCAAGGGAAGGGGCGGCCGTCGCAGTAAAGCAGAGTCTGAGCCCAAGAGTGAGCTGCAGGGTTTACAGCTTTTAATTACCCTCCATATGTTACAACAGCTGCATCTCTGCGTTGTGTGCTGGATGTAGAATATTTAGTCTTTAGTAATGGTTTTATTTCCCCCACAGAGTCTCCAGCCAGTACCAGGGTCACGCGTAACTCTGGAAAACAGCCAACTATCCTTTCAATGTTCTCTAGAGTGTAAGTCAACATTTAAGTGTTGTTGTCTTTTTGCGAAATGTGAAGTGAGTTTTGAGCTTGGGCAGTTGACGTCAGGTTTTTGTCCTTTTTATAAATGGGTGTTGAACCTTCTTCCAACAGCCCAAAACGCAAGTCTGATGAGTTAAATGGAGAAACCACAAATGGTGTAGCAGAAGTGAAGCCTGAGGAGGATATTGCAGAAGATGTAAGTTTTTGTTTTTAATAATAATAATAATAATAATAATAATAATAATAATAATAATAAAAAAATTGTTCCCCTTTTCAAGGTCCATGAAGAGAAACGATTTAAAACAGAAGCTGAGAAGTGAGTTGCTAGTCAAATTAAACTAGCCTTTCTCCATATGTAATGAGTCTGTGGTTAATCTTCTCCTCTCCCTCTTTCAGGCCTGATACTGAGAACGCAACTAATGGCAAGATCAAGCCTGAGTCTGAAGCCAAGGTGATGCTTGTTTCACTCCCCTTTTTATGCTGCTGCTTGAATTAATGCAACAAATGAATCTCATTAATCTGCGTTTTAGACCCCTCCACCAAAATGTCTTGACTGCAGGCAGTATTTGGATGATTCAGACCTCAAGTTCTTCCAGGGAGATCCTGATGATGCTGTGAGTTTTATGCTTTGAGCTGTTTTTTTGTTTGTCTGGCTACTGCCAGTCAAGGTCTCTTTAATTGGGTTTTTAAAGGAATAGTTCACCTCAAAAGGAAAAATGTAATTTGCTCGCTTGTCATTCTAAATCTAATTTACTTTTGAACACATTTTGAAAAACCAAACAGTTGGTCACTTGACTTGCATAGTAAAAGAGATTATAGAAGTCAGTGGGGACCATTAACATTATTACAAAATGACAAACTCATAAAGCTCTGAAATGACATGAGGGTGAGTGAATGATGGCAGTTTTAAACTTAGGTGATCCACGTTTGGTTTTTAACTAGTTCCCTTCAATGCTAACAGAGTGATTTCTCTTTGGTAGCTGGATGAACCAGAGATGTTGACTGATGAGCGTTTGTCCCTCTTCGATGCAAATGCAGATGGTTTTGAAAGCTATGAAGATCTGCCTCAGCACAAAATTACTAACTTCAGGTAATGAAATTCAATATTAAATATATTAAATGCTCTCCTCCCCACCCCCAATTTATGACTAACATTTACAATTCTGATTCGCAGTGTGTATGACAAGCGTGGACACCTGTGTCCATTTGACTCTGGCCTTATTGAGAAAAATGTAGAGCTGTACTTTAGCTGTTCTGTTAAACCCATCTACGATGACAACCCATGCATGGATGGTATGTCCAAATTCTGTTTACTGTGAACACTGACAATTTTTTTTTTGCTGTGTTAGGGTTGTGTAGATGAAACCGTTTGCAACTGTTCTCTTTAGGTGGGGTTCCTGCCAAGAAGCTTGGTCCCATCAATGCTTGGTGGATCACTGGTTTTGATGGAGGGGAGAAGGCTCTAATTGGCTTTACCACAGGTATGGGTTTTTAATGTTTTTTTTGTTTGGTTTAATAAACCCCTGACATAATCAAGAGTCATTCTAATCGGACTATTCCATGAACATGATATCTAACCTGTTGCTTTTCTTCTCCACAGCTTTTGCTGACTACATTTTAATGGACCCTAGTGAGGAGTACTCTCCCATTTTTGCTCTAATGCAGGAGAAGATCTACATGAGCAAGATTGTGGTGGAATTTCTTCAGAAGAACCAAGATGCCACATATGAGGATCTGCTGAACAAAATTGAGGTGAGCTGATTCAAGTGTATGTTTCTGTCTGATCCCATCACCAGCATTGCTGACCTGTTCCTTCATATCTTTAGACTACTGTTCCTCCTGCTGGGCTTAACTTCAACCGCTTTACAGAAGACACACTGCTGCGCCATGCCCAGTTTGCGGTGGAGCAGGTGGAGAGCTATGATGAGGCTGGAGACTCAGACGAGCAGCCCATAATCATCACTCCCTGTATGAGAGACTTGATCAAGCTGGCTGGTGTTACCTTGGGCAAGAGGTGAGATTTCATTGAAACGTCTGGATGAGTCATTATGAGCACTGATTAATGAATGATATAATGGACTGATTGTGACTAAAATAAGTGTACACATTTTTGGACCGCATTTTATAGTTTTACTGACCTGAAAATATTATGATTGCCTGGAACATTTAAAATGGTCTTTGGTATAATGCCACCAAAAGGTGGCAGATGTGTGCAGCTTTTTAATGATGGGTGTGTCTGTTCTTAATGTGCAAAGGGCCTGTTAGTGGTTTAATACACCATATATTTGGACATCCAATGCTAATTTTTTTTTTAAAGACAATTAACAAATTGGCAAGCAGATATAACTGGCATGTTAACTGCTATAATTCTGTTCTGAGCTCCATGTGCTGGCAGAGAATGAATTTGCATTTTCAATTTTTGTTTGACTAGACCAATTTGAAAATCAAGATGTCAATCACACAGGGCTGTATATGAACTGGTTGACTGACAACTCATGAAAATAGTTTTGGTATCAATGATTTTAGTTGCGAGCTGTGGGTTTTTGTTTTTTTATAGAGTAAAACTTTAGTTTGAACAGTTCATAAATGTTAGCTTGTATCTCTATGAAGTCCAGCTATTTATAACTTAAGTTAAACAAGTTACAATAGATACGAATGGGATATGGTAATATGGGTCTTAATTTTGTTTGTGCAGGTTGTCTTAACTTGTACTTAAAAAAATCCTGTAGCTATCCTAAGCAGCTGGCTGTGCAGTAAACATCAGTGTTATTTAACAAAGGGCTGAGATGAAATAAGATGGAAAACGTCAACACCCATAATGCACTGGGTTCAGTTTGACTGAGCTACAATACAAATGCAGAAGTGCAATCTGTAGTTTTCCACCAGATGACTTTCTGTTAAAACATACCAATCACATTGTTTAAATGTGCAACTTTTAATTTAAATTATTGCGTGAACTTTCTTGACGCTATGGTAGTCATTCTGTGGTATGCTGGGATGGTAAAGTTCACTCAATCTTGTTGCATGATCTCCTCATGTTTCTAATGGTCCTTTAACCTTTCTAAACGCAGCAGGCAGCTGTACTGGTATGTAAAGCCTGATGTTTCTGCAAAGTGTGTGGCTTGGTTTATTTATTTTTCCCATATGCTCAACTGCAGTAGCCTGTGTTGGTGGTAAACTACTTCATTAGCTGAAAGGGGTGGGTGATGAGAACAAGAACATTTTCCATAGCTTTTTTTCCCCTTTGCTCCCTTACTTGCATGGCTCTGCATAACAGATGTTAATTTGTGCTCCCATTGTTTGAATTTACAAGTTGCCCATTAAGGAAAAACTAGGCCTCTGGAAGAATGAAGTGTCCTTTTTGTTCTGTAAAAGCACGGAGCCGATCTGCTTGGATGATCTCTAAAACTGACTTGTAAGAGTTTCATCACCCAGTCTTGACAGACTGTCAATCCATTCAGTGTCCTGTGACAGCAATACATTTCATGCATGGCTCCATTTTTGCTTGACTGTTGGTGGTCTTTTGTATGTAAAATGGTGAATTTGTCGCTCATTACATTTTACTTTGTTCAGGAGGGAAGCCAGAAGACAAGCCATCCGACATCCCACCAAGATTGAAAAAGACAGCAAGGGCCCAACTAAAGCCACCACCACTAAATTGGTTTATCAAATCTTTGACACTTTCTTCTCTGATCAGATTGACCAGAACAATAAGGATGGTGGTGTGAAGAGACACCGTTGTGGTGTCTGTGAGGTAGGTGGCATTTTTATTAATGAAGTGTGCCTGCAATTTCCACATGACTCGGATGCCGAATTTTTTTATTTATTTATTTTTTTTTTTTTAGGTTTGTCAAGCACCAGATTGTGGCAAGTGTTCAGCCTGTAAGGATATGATCAAGTTTGGAGGCGGTGGCAAAAGTAAACAGGCCTGTCAGAAGAGGAGGTATGCTAACTGTGGGCAGTGTTCATATTTGCACAGTCCTTCTGCTTTGTGAAAATGTAGCTTTTCCATGTGTTGAGACTAAATGTCAGTTAATGGTCAGAGCTGGCTTCTGAACTGTGACCAACACAACTGTTTGGAACCGATCTTTTTTTCTTTTTCTTTTTTTCTTTTTAATAATAATAATAAATGCAGCTGACCTGTTATCTCTAATTTACTTGGTCAGTTTGATATATTATTTCACATACACACTCGGCGCATATAATGCAAAGTAACTGTTTAACTTAATGTCCTGTAAGAACAAAGTAGTGAGATCTAAGTTCTTAATCATGGTTTGTTTGTTTTTTTAAAACAATGAAGCACTGCAAACGAAACCATAAGGACCATTTTCAGTCTGCCCTTATGGTTTCTTTTGCTGTGCCTCATTGTCTGTTTTGTTTTATATCTGTGACTAATGCTAATAAAGCGCAGAACAATGTTTAGTTGCTGCCCCCTTTTGTACTGACTGAGAATAGGAAAACCCTTTTGAGAGGCACTTTATTTTCTTGCCAGTTTGCGTTCTCCAGCTCAATCCTTGCATTTGGATTAAAGCTAAATGGGTGTGTTGTGCTCTGTCCAGATGTCCCAACCTGGCAGTGAAAGAAGCTGAGGATGATGAGAATATGGATGAGGAGGAAGTGTTGCCTGTTCTTAAAGAGTCAAAGAAAATGTCCCAGGCAAAGAAGAAAAAACAGACTAAGAATAAAATCACCTGGGTGGGCGAACCCATCAAGGTATGTGATCTCAATCATACAGCAAGAGCCTAAATGTCCATTTCCTGGACTTTAAAATATAAATGTTGTCCTTTTCAGACTGATGGAAGGAAGGAGTACTACACAAGAGTGCGAGTGGAGAATGAGGTGGTGGAGGTGGGAGACTGTGTCTCTGTCAGCCCTGATGACCCATCACACCCGCTGTACTTGGCCAGGTAACCTTTTATTGAAGCAATTTTATTTGGGGCACCTTAATTTGGCAACACATTGCCTTAAATTGGTAAGCCAATGTTTTCCCTGTGACTTACAGGATCACAGCGTTATGGGAGGATGGTGAGAAGATGTTTCATGCTCACTGGTTTTGCCGTGGTACCGATACTGTTCTTGGAGAGTCGTCGGACCCTCTTGAGCTCTTCCTTGTAGATGAGTGTGAAGACATCCAGCTGAGTTTTGTCCAAGGCAAGGTCAACGTCCTCTATAGGGCTCCATCTGAAAGCTGGTTCATGGAGGTACAGATGCTAAAATTTGCTCTACAATTATGACCTAAACTGGACCGGGGTTAATATTTGTATGCTTTCAGGGTGGAATGGATGATGACATTAAAGTGATCGAGGATGATGGAAAAAGCTTCTTTTATCAGCTCTTGTATGATGGTGACTGTGCTCGCTTTGAGTCTCCTCCTGAGGTCATACCGTCAGAGGACCATAAGTATAAGTGAGCCCCCTTTTAGACATTGTCTGTCTTTACAGATCTGTTTTTCTGTGCATTGCTTTTTAATGCGTTTCATTGCAGGTTCTGTGCTAGCTGCACGAGGAAAAAGGAACGAGAGGCTCAAGAAGTGCCTAGTGTCTATGAACCCCTGGAGGGTGAGGAGAGCAACTCTAAAGCCTTTTATGGTTTAGCAACCCTGAAGGGCGAGCAGTACAGAGTAGGGGACAGTGTCTATCTTCCTCCAGAGGCCTTTAGTTTTTCGTAAGCTTTTCTTTCCCCTGCCTTTTTGGAAAATTATTCAGAGGTTGATAGCTGTTTCATTTTAAGGTATGTTTTGTCATTTAGGGTAAAACATGGAAGCCCAGTGAAGCGTTCTCACAGGAAGGAGGATGTTGATGAAGATCTGTACCCAGAATACTATAGGAAATCCTCAGATTACATCAAGGGCTCAAACCTAGATGCACCAGAGCCTTTCCGTGTTGGCCGCATCAAAGAAATCTTTTGCAGCAGGCGCAGCGATGGAAAGCCAGACAGAATGGAGATCAAACTGCGCCTCTATAAATTTTATAGGTGAAAATCTCTTCTTTTTTTTTTTTCCTTTTTAAATTATATAAAGCAGATCCTTTAGCTAACATCAGTCTCTTGAAGCACAACCTTTTATCTTCTAATATCCTTACGAGTTCATGATTGTTACTTTCAGGCCTGAAAACACTCATAAAGGACCCAAGGGTGCCTACCATTCTGACATAAACCAGCTCTATTGGAGTGATGAAGAGGTGACTGTAAACATGGCAGAAGTGCTGGGCCGCTGTCAAGTAGAGTATGCAGAGGACCTGGTGGAAAGTGTGCAGGACTACTCAAGCAGAGGACCTGATCGTTTTTATTTCCTAGAGGTGAGGGATAAAGAGCAAGAAGATGGTGGCATTGATCCACTGAACCATGCCTCAGCTCAACTGGAAAACTTACAATAAAGCATTGGAGAATTGTCTTAACTTTTTGTTTTTCTTTAGGCATACAATACCAGGACTAAGACATTTGAGGATCCTCCCAATCATGCTCGATCAGCGGTGCATAAGGGCAAGGGAAAAGGAAAGGGGAAAGGTAGACCTTTTTATAACTAAGACAAGTCATGAGGGTTTTTTGGTTGGCATGAAGTTGCCCATTATGAATGCAGTGTTGTGTAAAAATCATAATAGGGTGACAGAAATGCTAAAACTTGTATTGTGGGTTTCTGCAGGTAAAGGGAAGGGTAAAGCAGCTGCACAGGAATCGCAGGATCAGGAACTGCAAGAGACGACACTCCCCAAACTACGCACACTGGATGTGTTTTCTGGCTGTGGTGGACTGTCTGAAGGTTTCCATCAAGCAGGTTGGGTTTCTATTCAGACATTTCTGAAAACTTTTTTTTCTTAGGGATTTGTTTCCTCTTACAGTGAAGTTCTCTTGTAAGGGAAGGACCTTAACCTTCAAGATGTGACCCAAATTGTGACAATGTAACAGTATTGAATCAATCTCTTTTCCTAAATACCAGATATCTCTGAGACGCATTGGGCCATAGAGATGTGGGATCCTGCTGCTCAGGCATTCAGGTTAAATAACCCAGGCACCACAGTCTTCACAGAGGACTGCAACGTCCTGTTAAAGCTGGTGATGTCTGGGGAGAAAACCAACTCTCTTGGGCAGAAGCTGCCGCAAAAGGGGGATGTGGAGATGCTCTGCGGTGGGCCGCCCTGCCAAGGCTTCAGTGGCATGAACCGCTTTAACTCGCGCACATACTCAAAGTTCAAGAACTCTCTGGTTGTCTCGTATTTGAGGTTAGCAGAATAAGTCTTGCTATGAAAAATAAGGTTCTGTCTGTTTGGGGAAAAATTCTGATTTATGCAATTACCATTTGACTTTGCCCTTTCAGCTACTGTGACTACTACAGACCCAAGTTCTTCCTTCTGGAGAACGTGAGGAACTTTGTGTCATTTAAGCGCTCCATGGTCCTGAAGCTCACACTGCGCTGTCTTGTTCGTATGGGCTACCAGTGCACCTTTGGTGTGCTACAGGCAAGTTAGACTTTTTGTTTTTCAGCAAGACACTGCAGGTGAATAGGTTAAAAAGTTAACTAATGCTCAACTTGGATGTGGTAACTGATTTAAAGTTTTTTGTAAAAGCCTTCAGGATATAGATGGGAATTTATTATTATTATTTTTTTATAAATGACAGCACGGTCTCTTTTTAACCCCTATGCAAAGAGCAGTAAAAAGGCTGGGCGATGCATATTGTAATCACTTTATTTTAATGCAGGCAGGGCAGTATGGAGTGGCCCAGACCAGACGCAGGGCGATCATCCTGGCTGCAGCCCCGGGTGAAAAACTGCCCCGCTTCCCTGAACCCTTGCATGTCTTTGCCCCACGTGCTTGTTCTCTTAGTGTGGTGGTTGATGAGAAGAAATATGTCAGCAATGTCACCCGGTAAACATTTTGATGTTACCCCAGTTGCTGTCACATGAACAAGTTCTGGCTTCTGTCCTGTAATTTTTTTTTTTTTTTTTTTTTGTCGTCGTCGTTGTCCAGTGGAAACGGAGGCATCTATCGCACCATCACAGTACGGGACACAATGTCTGACCTCCCAGAGATTCGTAACGGAGCCGCAGCTCTGGAAATCTCCTATAATGGTGAGCCCCAGTCTTGGTTCCAGAGGCACATTCGGGGCTCTCAATACCAGCCCATCCTCAGGGACCACATCTGTAAGGTGAGTCCCTTCTCTGTGAAGTTGTTTTGGATTTACTAAAGCTAACAATGAGTCATGTAACTTCCAAACGGTGTCATTTTTGCATTTGACTTACAGGAAACATCTTAACTGTATCTTTGATACAAGTACGTCTTGTAAGACCCACAGAAAGTTAAACAGCAGGGGAAAAACTCTTATCTAACCCATAATGTGTCATTTTAAAGGGTTAAATGAGTGTTTCTGCCTTCTAAATGTCAGGTTAATCTTGTGAAAAGGAACTTGGCCTTAAGCCACAGGTGTAGCAGTTTTAAGTAGTCAGTTTCTATGTTGTAGGACATGAGTGCCCTGGTGGCGGCCCGTATGCGCCATATTCCTCTTGCTCCTGGGTCTGACTGGAGGGATCTGCCCAATATTGAGGTGCGGTTGCGGGATGGCACCAACACAAAAAAGCTTCGCTACACCCACTCTGACAAAAAGAATGGCCGCAGTGGCACCGGTGCCCTGAGGGGAGTGTGTTCCTGTGCTGAGGGTAGGGTTTTTTTTGTTTTGTTTTTTACTTATATATTTTTCTCTCAATCCTGACTTACCAGTTGTCATCTCTCACTAGGAAAACCGTGTGACCCTGCAGACAGGCAGTTCAACACACTGATTCCCTGGTGTCTGCCTCACACGGGTAACCGCCACAATCACTGGGCTGGTCTGTACGGCCGTCTGGAATGGGACGGGTTTTTTAGCACCACAGTTACCAATCCTGAGCCCATGGGCAAGCAGGTATTGCTAACCACTCACGATATGAATCGTAACTGCTTTAATTGGTCAAGAGCTGTACTGTTGCAATAACGCTCGTGTTTACAGGGACGTGTGCTCCACCCTGAGCAGCACCGTGTGGTGAGTGTCAGGGAATGTGCACGCTCGCAGGGTTTCCCAGACACCTACCGCTTTTTTGGTAATGTCTTGGATAAACACCGACAGGTATACCGCCTTTTTTTCTTTTTGAGAGGTTGGCCGGGGGAAAAACAAAAACACTAATCCGTGAGCTTTTGTTTGTCAGGTTGGCAATGCTGTGCCTCCACCCCTCTCCAAAGCCATTGGCCTGGAAATCAAGAAGTGTGTGCATGGAAAGATGAAGGAGAATGCTACAGGTTCTTTTTTTTTAATTCATTTTAAAGAGCGGGCCATGGGTTTTTTGAAAAATCGTATTTACAGTTTGTAGCTGCCATTCAGTTTAAACAGTCTGCAAAGTTGTTAGTGCATGATAAAGGAAGAACGTCTCTGGTCTTCTCAGAATTGCCGTAACAACCAGTATGTTACCTAGTGACGTATACATATTTGCATAATCCCCACCTGCCCATGAAATGCGAACAAAGACTGATCTGTCCACCATTTGTGTAAACGTGTCAAGATGCTGTTTTGTGCAGTGAAAGCAAACCGTGATGAGACTCTGGTGAAATGAGCACAAAAAAACAAAAACCAGTGACCACTTTGTGGCGGCATATAATCTGCTGTAATACTATCCAAAGCTTTGTTTGCAAACAATTTTTTTTTTTTTTTTTACATGCAGGATAAAATGAAAATGACGTCCAAAATTGTACTTAAATGGTGACTTATAAAAACACCTGCACCGCGGTTCGATTTGAAACTGGCAATGCTCATTTATTCAATGAATTAAAGCCTTGTGAAAGACCTTCTCAGATCAAACTAATATTAAATGCATATTCTGAGGAAAATGTACAATGTTCTTGGCCCTGCATTAATTTTAAACCTGTAGTAGGGGACTCATCACAGATTAGGACACCTTTTTAAAATACCATATGACCTGCTCTTTAAATATAAAATACTTGATCTCCCTGTTAGAATGAGGTTTAATTTTTGTTGACTTCTTCCTCAGAGCCTGTGAAGCAGGAGAAGATGGAGGTTTGCAACTAAAGCCATCTCTCTAAAACCGCCACACATTTGCATTGTGTTTGGGAGCGTTGTGACGCATCATTCCATTTTTATCCAT
>NC_056701.1:8992067-8992409 GCF_018831695.1 Puntigrus tetrazona | reverse complement strand
TCCAATATCAGTGGGCAGGACCTGTCACCAGCACTGACCAATCAGTGTAGTTCTCAGGTGTTCATAACAGAAGGGGAGGAGCCGCCCTGTTTTCTGCAGTTGTTCCAGGGAGGACTGGTCATTTATAGACAACAGCAAAGCAGAGACACAGGTCTGGTCATATCTGATCCTCTCCTTTACTATGTTTCCACTTGACACGTCTGACGTTGAGTTTGGTATGTGTTTCAGGAGGCTGGCGTCTGTTCTGTGTGAGGGGTGACGTCCCAGTGGAGGGCAGTCTGTTGGAGGTACAGTGCTCCTGCTCCGGTCTGAGGTCTCGTGGCTCACTGATCTTGTTAAACA
>NC_056701.1:8988710-8991925 GCF_018831695.1 Puntigrus tetrazona | reverse complement strand
GGAGGAGGGGAAAGAGCCAGCGGATTTCTGGAATGCTATCGGACCACAGGACAGGAAGTCATATGACTGCATGCTACAAGGTGTGACGTATAACAAACTATGATACATTTGATGCGAACGCGTTACTCTTTGTCACGCAATGAACATTTGAAATCATTTCATTCCTTCTAGATCCTGGTAAATTTAATTTTACCCCCCGCCTTTATCACCTGAGTGCCCAGTCAGGAACTTTCGTAGGGGTGGAGCTTATTAGCCCCTCCCACGTGAATGGTGTCATTACAGCAATGCCCTTCCTCCAGGATAAGTTATATGCCGTGCCACATCCAGGTGAGAGTAAGCAAGGTCACATATTGCACACAGAATTATTATAAAAGTCTTTAACACTACACTTAAATCAATATGTTTAGTACTTGACAGACAAAGTAAATCTTAATATAATATGCGATATTTTTCTCTCCCACTTCTCTCGGCAGCACTGTTCCTGCTGGATAACTATCTAGAGGTGTATTTATGGCAAAGTTGTGAATCTTCGGTCTCACAGCGCTCTCACTGGGACAAAGAGAAGAAGTGTGCCATGGAGACCGCTTTACAGTACTGCAAAGGTGAGTCTGGGCAACTGGATATTAGAAAGCATAACCTTCTGTTCCCGATTTGTTAGTTATTGTTGATGTTTGGTGCTCAGAGAGGAATCCCAGGCGGCCTCCCATGGCGTATCTTATCGATGAAGGGGCGGAGCCTCTCACCTTTACTAATATATTCCCTTCATGGGACATGAGACTGACACAGGAAGCACAGGTAAGTGAGAACACATCATCATCATCATATACATGCACACGTTCAGAGTTATATGATTTACGCTGAAATTTCATTTGAATACTTTTTTCAGGACTGCACGGCGTGTAAAAAGCTAACTTTGGTGCAGGATGCTCTAGCTGCTGTTAATAAGACCCAGTTCCCCCTCAAAGATCTGCTGAAGAGACCTTTACCCGAAGGAGTGGATCCTTTACACCTGGAGAACTACCTGTCTCAGCACGATTTCAAGGTTTGACACAAAAACAGGATGTAGATTATTTTATGGTTGACTCAAAAGATGATCGTCAGAAGTGAATGTGAAGACTTCCACTGTCATCAGTTCATTGTTTTTAGCTCAAAAATTGTATGTTTAAAAATATGGCTGTTTCATCTTACATAGAGTTTTCCTTAGATATGTGATGAATAATCAGCGAAATAATTAAGATATTTAATTAATCTCACAGTTGCAAACTATGGTGTATGTGGATGTGTAGTCAACTATTTAAGAGCCTTATTGTTTCCAGGCAGACCGAAAAAAAATCACAATAATATCAGCAAGTAATATCAACTAATACCAAGTGAACTGTTAAGCTCAACATTATAAAGAAATGATAAAAACGATATAGCAGGTGATGTTTTAAGTAACGCCCCTGTTTTTGTTTTAGGTTGCTTTGGGAATGACATGGAACGACTACAACTGTCTATCAGATTTACAGAAAATGGACCTGAAGAAAAGTAAAGGACTTTACTGAGTGTCAGCAGCATTTTAAAGATGTGTTTGTAAGATGGCACTCATGTGTACAGTGTAACTGTGAGTGTGTTAAACAGTGAGTGTGAGTGTGTGTCCTTTCAGTCCGCTGCTTTTTTTAATGCCTATTGTCCAGCGCTCGTTTTGGCCAAAAGCTTTCTACTCAAAGCTAGACAGAACTGTTTTACTCTGACTTTGAGAAATAGCGGTCGTGTTTTTCTTTTCTTCCCTCCCTTCCTCCACTGCAGCTGTTTCTCCTCCCTCTTTCTTCATCTCTCCCTGTCTGCCTCCTCTCTCCACACAAAGCAGCACATGTGAGGTCCGATTGTTTCACTGAACTTACAGCTGAATTTAGTAATGTTTATTTTAAAATAAAAATATCATGACATCTTTTCGCTGTGAAACATTTATTCACCTTTACAAATCTCAAATGCATAAACCGTTTGAGAATCAGAGAACAAACAGAGAAACAAACAAGAAATGTCAGTAACAAAGTTGCTCCGAGAGGAAATGAAAAGAGGAAATACTCAATCAATAACTGAATGTGCAATATATTCTTAGCATCGAAACTTGAAATTTGAATATAATACATGAAATGAGAGAGTCTTGAATGTGTGTGGCTGTTGAAAGTGTGGTGGGGGTTGAGGGAAGGAATTAGTGTGGATTTAGACTTCATGTGACTCTGGTGAAAAATGACATGCCATGGCTAGATAGCAGGTGAACAAAAGAATGTAAGTTTTACTTGCTGCAAACTGTTCATAACCAGCTAGTCAACTGTTCAAAAGTTTGGGGTTTTATTTGAGAAATAAAAATGTTTCTTCGGGATGCATTAAATGGATCAAAAATGACAGTAAAGACGTTAATAATTACAAAAGATTTCTATTTCAAATAAATACTTCGATATTTCAATGCTAAATACTAAAATACCTCAAAATATATGTAAATTATTTTAATCCCTCAAATAAATTGTTTACATAATTTACAGTGGTTTTGATCAAATAAATTCAGCCTTGGTGAGCATAGGAGGCTTTGTTAAAAAAATGTTAAAACATAATATTACTGACCCCAAACCTTTGAATGGTAGCGTGCACATCATGAGAGGGAAAAAAAGTAGAGAATGTACAAATACGAAAGTGCTGTAGGAGAATTTTGTCATTAATTAGTTACTTCATGTTGTGCTTTGTTTGTCTTAAGAGCAAAATGTAAGATATTTTTTGGATGACAACCAGGAGGCTTGTGATTGTCCCATTGACTGTAAATAATGAACACTGTCAAGGTGCAGAAAACTATGAAAGACATCGTCTGAATAGAGGATGGTCTCCAAATTGACACTGGTGAATTTACACTGATGAACTCATTATTTTTGTTTTCTTTCCATACAAAAAGTACAGCTGAAACCACTGACTGTGTTTATTATGGCTTTGACAGGGTTTATTACCTAGCAGTCAATGGGACAGTCACAAGCCCGGTTTTCATCCAAAATATCTTCAATTGTATTCCAAAGACGAACAAAGCTTTTACTGGTTTGGAACAACATGGGGGTAAGTGATTAATGACAAAACATTTCCTTTTGGGTTAGAGGTACCCTTTAACGTGATTGTATGATGGTAAAAAAAAATCATTTCAGCATCTTATTTTTTGTGTGTTTTCAAAGACAAATAAAAGCAAAAAGACT
>NC_056701.1:8987680-8988610 GCF_018831695.1 Puntigrus tetrazona | reverse complement strand
CATCACAAGACCCAGCAGCAGTGTTACATGTCGTATCATGAGGACAGCAGTGGATGAAGTCGTCACAACACACAGCCTACAGAGAAATTAGAGTTATCAAAATATCTTCTGTTGTGTTCCACATTAGAAAGTTTTAAAGGGGATGTCTAATGCCATTTCATGCATTCAAAGTCATTTATACTGTTAAAAAGTTGGATTCTTGTTTAAAAAAAGGATAATGGTATACATGTGCCACATACACTCCTTCCTCCGATTAAGTAGATGTTTCAGAAAGTTTTATTTTTATCACATCATGATGGGCAAAGAACCCAGTGTTACGTGAACAGTGGAAGCAGTTCGTTTTTTCAGACAACAAGAGTTTTTTAAACGTGTTTGATTGTTCCTGACATTTCAGTTGCAAATGGTTTATGAACAAGGCCCAGTTCAACACTGAATTTGCACATCGAAAGATAAAGGATCCTGGTCACGACTGCTGACAGTAAGTAAAACAGCGTCAAATTTCTGTGTTTTGTTGGTGATCAGCACACAAGTGCTCGTCCATCTTAAGCTCCGCCCACAGCACGCCTCTAAGAGCTTCGTTGTTTTCAAAGAGGATCGTAAAGCTCAATACTTCTTTTATAAATATGCAGACTTCCAAAAACTACAGACTTTCTGGAGATATGAAGGATGCAACACTGCTCTGTAAGCATTCAAACGTGAGTTTAAGTGAAACTGTATTTGTGTAATGTCCCCTTTGACAAAATTATTATTCTGAGAATTGTTTTTTAATAGATCAGGTGATGTACCTGTGGCAGAGGACAGCAGGCCCATTCTCCTTCTTTAGTCTTACAGCATGTGCTTCCATCTGGACAGGCTGCTGTGTCATTACAGGGGACATCTGAATGCACCGAAGTCACTAGAAAAGGTAAAGACAGTTTAAGACCAAATAAA
>NC_056701.1:8987052-8987653 GCF_018831695.1 Puntigrus tetrazona | reverse complement strand
AGTGCTTTGCTCTACCTTGTGTAACAGCCCCAACCTGACTGCTGATTGTTTTGACGGGCAGCTTCTCGAACCAGAGCTGAGATCCTGAAGAGTCATCACAAGACCCAGCAGCAGTGTTACATGTCGTATCATGAGGACAGCAGTGGATGAAGTCGTCACAACACACAGCCTATTGCAAACAACAAATGCATACCTGTTGCTTAACCAAACACACAATTCAGAATAACTGAACACACAATTCAAAATAACCAAATTTTTGGGTGATGTACCTGTGGCAGAGGACAGCAGGCCCATCCTCCTTCTTTAGTCTTACAGCATGTGCTTCCATCTGGACAGGCCGCTGTGTCATTGCAGGGCACATCTGAATGCACCGAAGTCACTAGAAAAGGTAAAAACAATTTAAGACCAAATAAAACAGTAGTTTTATACCTTGTCTATGTGTGCTGGATTCTGTGCTTTGCTCTACCTTGTGTAACAGCCCCATCCTGGCTGCTGATTGTTTTAACGGGCAGCTTCTCGAACCAGAGCTGAGATCCTAAAGCGTCATCACAAGACCCAGCAGCAGTGTTACATGTCGTATCATGAGGACAGCAGTGGATGA
>NC_056701.1:8985039-8986956 GCF_018831695.1 Puntigrus tetrazona | reverse complement strand
TTCTTTAGTCTTACAGNGGTACAGAAAGTTAAAAGAGTTTTATGTTAAATGTGTACTTGTGTGCTGGGTTTCAGGGCTTTGGAGTGTTTGTTGACTTACTTTGTTTCTCTTGACTGATGATTGGCTGCACGGGCACCTGTTCCACCCAGGGCACACCAGAACATGAAGGGTCCTCACACGTCCCAGCAGCAGTGTTACATTTCTGACCATGAGGACAGCAGTGGATGAAGTCGTCACAGCACACAGCCTACAGAACAAAAGAGAGAGACAGAGAGAGCTAGATAGATCTACATCTGTTTTTTCTTACATTTTCTGTGGATGATGCATATAACGTTGTTTCACGTGACCCAAGATTGAAACTTAGCTGGTGGACCTTTCCTTATTCTATCCCTCCTACTTACTATTATTACTAATTGCTATAAAAGGCAAAATGCCAAAATATAAGTATATAAACAGAAAACCTAAAGACCCCCCAAGCATTCCCAGTGCAAACAGTAGAGAGAAATTCTTGCAGAAATGTAATGGCTAAGCTAATTGCACAGAGGGTACAATGAACTGATTCTGTATTAGATTTTCTATTAGGTAGGTGATGTACCTGTGGCAGANGAGAGCTAGATAGATCTACATCTGTTTTTTCTTACATTTTCTGTGGATGATGCATATAACGTTGTTTCAGGTGACCCAAGATTGAAACTTAGCTGGTGGACTTTTGCTTATTCTATCCCTCCTACTTACTATTATTACTAATTGCTATAAAAGGCAAAATGCCAAAATATAAGTATATAAACAGAAAACCTGAAGACCCCCACAAGCATTCCCAGTGCAAACAGTAGAGAGAAATTCTTGCAGAAATGTAATGGCTAAGCTAATTGCCCATAGGGTACAATGAACTGATTCTGTATTAGATTTTCTATTAGGTAGGTGATGTACCTGTGGCAGANCACACCTGAATGCACCGAAGTCACTAGAAAAGGTAAAGACAGTTTAAGACCAAATAAAACAGTAGTTTTATACCATGTCTATGTGTGCTGGATTCAGTGCTTTGCTCTACCTTGTGTAACAGCCCCATCCTGACTGCTGATTGTTTTGACAGGCAGCTTCTCGAACCAGAGCTGAGATCCTGAAGAGTCATCACAAGACCCAGCAGCAGTGTTACATGTCGTATCATGAGGACAGCAGTGGATGAAGTCGTCACAACACACAGCCTATTGCAAACAACAAATGCACACCTGTTGCTTAACCCAACACACAATTCTGCATTATGATTGGTTATTTTTGGGTGATGTACCTGTGGCAGAGGACAGCAGGCCCATTCTCCCTCTTTAGTCTTACAGCATGTGCTTCCATCTGGACAGGCCGCTGTGTCATTACAGGGGACATCAGAGGCTGAATATAAAGAAGACAATGACAGAAACCCTTTGAGAAATGGTACTACTTGTGTANCAACACACAATTCTGCATTATGATTGGTTATTTTTGGGTGATGTACCTGTGGCAGAGGACAGCAGGCCCATTCTCCCTCTTTAGTCTTACAGCATGTGCTTCCATCTGGACAGGCCGCTGTGTCATTGCAGGGAACGTCAGAGGCTGAATATAAAGAAGACAATGACAGAAACCCTTTGAGAAATGGTACTACTTGTGTACACATATATAAAACATGCATGTATGGCCAAATTTGCACAAACTCTTTGGTAGTACACCAGGCAGGCTAGTCATTTGGTTGCCAGCAGTAGTGATTTGTCTGGTTGTAGTGAGTTCAGCTTCAGCTCCCATTTCTGCAGCTTTGGAAGAATAAGGGCAAAGACATGAAAATGCTGAATTTCATTGGTTGAATTTATCATAAAAATTAGTAACTCTCTTGGATAATAGCCTACGTTTGTGATCTTCCCATTCAGCTCTAAGACGAGCAGGGAACTT